>NC_136881.1:33549017-33828998 GCF_949152265.1 Phoxinus phoxinus
ACACACACACACACACACACACAGAGAGAGAGAGAGAGAGACTGTGAAAGTTAAAGCCTCAGTTATGATGTTTATCATCTGTATTTCAAAGCTCAGTGACCGGAAAAGAGGAGATTTGAAGGTTTTGTCCTCATGGCGTTGCGTTGCGTTGCGTTGCGTTGCGTTGCCCTTGACATTGCCTCACGTCCTTGATGCATCTATGCAGTTCGTAATAGCTGAGATTAGTCTTCTGTGAATGTATGCAGTCTCTGTCTTCCTCTGTGTGAGCTGTACATGTGGAGATGTGGAAGTGCCCCCTTGTGGGTAGAAGACTTCTTTTTTTTTTTTAAATGCATAAGTGTTGATACTTCAAATATCTCAGATCTAAGGTCAGTCATGGCTATAAATGAGTTCAGATGATTTCAGGAGGATAATGCTGCTTCCAGGTCACTGGTTATAAACAATGTCCACTCGTAATCTGCAGGGTTTCATATATTATAACAGTGCAAATGTGTATTACAAGGCAAAATGAAACAAAAAGATGTTTAATATTCATGCTGTGTCTTAAACAGAATTGCTAACAGCTGCATTCTTCCTGCGTTTCCAGGTGGCCGAGGACAAAATGGCAGCCCCATCATTATTTTCCCAGAGTACCCGGCGTTTGGTGAGCTGGAGGAACAGGAGTTTCACAATGTGCTGACATACCTGACCAGCATTCCCAGGTGAGAAAACACGAGGTGGAGGGATCAGTCATTTCCAGCAATTACACAAAAATAACCAGCGAATCTCTGAAATATCAGGGAATGTGAAAATTCATATTTTTCTTAAAACCTATAAAAGTCATTATTTAAGATAGTGAAGACTTGTGTGCAAACCAGTGTGATAACCTCAGTCATCATTGAGGGTTTTATTGGAGACATGTGTTTAATGTATTCTTATACTCTAATCTAATTCCAAAAATGTGTTCCTGACATGCCCCAATCGAACATGATTTAAAATCCAGTGATGGGAAGTGTCATTGAAGTTCGTTGGTGAAAAAGTGTGGGAACAATACATTTCCCAGCAAATCCTGTTAGAATTATTAAAACTGTAGAAAACTAGAAATCTATTACAATCTAGAATCCAGCAAATCCTGTTAGAATTATTAAAACTGTAGAAAACTAGAAATCTATTACAATCTAGAATAAAAAAGTCTATCTTAAAACCAAAATTTTATACGTATTTAATTTATGATTATATTATTTTATTTATTCAAATCACTGGACTGTATATGAGAGACTGGATGGGGAAATGGGTTTAGTTTTAGTTCTTGAATTGGACAGAAGGGGGCAAACTAATGCTTTCCCATTGTAACATCATGCTTTTTGCAATTCAAGGAATATGTGATAAGACTGCCTGCTTGTGTTTGTGTGTGACTCGTGTCTCATTAATATTCATCATGCATATTCAATTAGAATGTTGATTATGTACATGGTTAACAGGGTGATCTTAATGCCCCTTGTGTTACATATGCATTCTTAGTTTGTGAATAATCTGAATACATGAGATTCCCAGGGAAATACATTTATTGTTATTATTGACTTGGAAATGCCATCATATAACCAAGAGGTGTTAAATTATTTAGCATGTGTATATCTTTTTTTATATATATATATATTAATCCTGAAAGTGTATTGGTCTATTTGCTGATCCTGTGAAATCCTCTTTAATTGAACACCCCTTGTTAATATTCTAATGAAAGAGTGATTCTGGTCCTTTGCTTGCTGTCGCTCTCTCTGCATCTCTTGTTTCCCCATTATTCCCATGAGAAACATAGAGAGAGGGGGTGATTGAGTAATTAGATGGATTTCTTCATGCTGAAAATGGCTGATGGGGTTTTAATTTGGTTCTGATTTGGTGAATGAGAGGAGTTCAGGAGCAGAATAAAGCAGCTCATGAAATAAAGGGGTGAATGCATGAAAACCCTCAAGAATCTGCCATAGTCATGTTTCAGCACAAAAGAAAGTCATAGGAACTCGTTTTACTTGATGAAAACCATTGACCAGAAAACCTTTAATTGCATCGTGACATTATTTTCATGACAGTTAAGTACATTTTAGCCCCAAAGTATTGTAATGCAATAAAAAAAAGGTTTTACTACCTTGAATTAATGCTAATTTAAATTAAATTAAATTAAACTAAATAAAGAAAATTAAATTTAAATTAAAACATCATTATGCTACTGTCTGGACACATAATGCAATCAGGAAAAATGTGCTTGAAAATTATGCCAGTAGTCAATTTTATTTTTGTTTTTATTTTATTTAAAATCTTTTTTTTGCCATTTTATTTTATGAAATCTAACCCATTTTTTTATTTAAATATAACCAAAACAATTTATTTGTAATATTCATCCAAAGATTTGTAAGACATTGCCCTGAATTTGCTCTGTGGTTTCTGGCAAAATAATGTAATATTAAAATATTCTACAATGTAAAATGTCATATTTTAATTAATTTAACCATTTACAGTCAAACCCAAATATCTTGCGGTTATATATTTTGTGTATTAACAATGAAAATGCAAATGCTTTCTATTGAATATATCTTCATCCCATTGTTCACTCAAAGCATCCAGATATCTAGAATATAAAAAATTATATTACATGTCACTCTTAATACAATGCACTAACAACACAGAACAATAATTAAAAACAGTAATGGACTAAGCACCAGTATGACCATAAATCACGTGCAGTGAAGCACCCGATGGCTTTAGAACCCCCCCAGAAGCCTTTGAATGGAAGGTTATAATTACAGTGATGTTTGTAATCAGATTTCTGATCTTTATTACTGACAGACACTCAAGGTCATTAGTCAATGTCAGTGCGGCTCTACACAGAGACTTTTTCAGCTGATAAAACCCCTGCATCTCTCTCCTTTCCTTCTTAATCTCACCCTTCGCTATGAAAGGAGTGGAGAACAAACGTTCCTGAGAAAAACAGCTAGAGGCTTAGAGGGGGGGGGGACAGGGGAGGTGGGATTGAGAGGAGAGAAAAGGGATGGGAGTGTGAAATTTGGTGGAGAAGGCGGGAGCGGTAACGTGAGCCAGAAGAAGAGACACACAATCTGTGTGTCGGTGTAATGGCGGCAGATTTGATACACGAGTATCTGCAGTGCCAGTTTCTATTGGGAGGAGTTTTCATTATCAATCCGCACCTATCTCACACCCACATTCTGTATTCGCAATTCAAGCTGGTCTCCGGGTCTCTGTCCATCAGCGCCCTCCTGAGCTCTGATAGGTTGAGAGGGAGCACCTGATGCTGCACGATTGGACGCTGTAGAGGGGGAGGCAAAATGTTGCCGTTCTCCCGGTCTGTGCCTACGGTGGCACTCATTCAAATGGAACCATAAACAGAGGGGCTGAAAGCAAAGGTGCACTGAAGGAAAGAAAGAAAACCATCTGACGACATCGAAATCTGCTGAAGGACACTTGGAATATCAGCATTCGGGGTTGTTTCTGCACATTCAAGCTGCTTTTTTTTTATATCAGGAGTGTGCAATTGGATTTTTCCGCTGCCTCGGTCAGTAAAAAGCAGCTTGATTCTGCTGGCGTTCTCCATGGTGATGGACGTAGCAACCAGCTCAGCATCTCTGCGCTACGCTTGCGTCCTGGGCTAGTGCATTGCAACGTACGTCTCTGTGTATTAATACGCTTTTGGCTACATTTTGCATTCATCTTGAGTGTGTGTGGGGGCAACAAATGCAGATGTGTCCTCATAAATGAAATATGTTTGCTGTATACAGAGTGCTGGTTAATTTGGCAGTCTGATGTGTAAGGATGACTGCAGTGTGTTTGTTTGTTAGTAGAGACCTGTTTAATTATGGCTTTTAAGGCATGTGACATCTTCAGTATGTCAATGTATATGATTTTTGGAAGTGTGTGTGTGCGAGCCCTTGCTACCATGGTGATGGTGTCTTTCTGATTTTCAGTCTCAGCTCGACGGGGGTCGGCTTCATCCTGGTCATTGACCGCCGGCAAGACAGATGGGCATCAGTGAAGGGGACACTGCTGCGGATCGCGGTGAGCCCTCAGTGTGTGTGTGTGTGAGAGATCAAAAATGGGATGTGCATGTGGTTAAATGTGTTTATTGCGATTAGAGAACATCATACTTTTATATTTAAAGGGATAGTTTACCAAAAAAATTACCATTTTATCATTATTTACTCACCCAAATCTGTGTGACTTACTGTTTCCTAAGTGGAACACAACTTAATGTCTCAATGTTTCGTTGTTTCTATACAGTGAAAGTCAATGGGGTCCAATGTTGTTTTGGTCCCGACTGACTGACAAAAGCTGTTCTTCAGAATATATTATTTTGTTTTCCACAGAAGATAGACATTAGTCATGAGTTTTGGAAATGACATGAGGGTGAGAAAATAAAAACAGAATTTTTATTTTTGGGTGAACTTCCCCTTTAAGAGAATTCCACACTGCTATTGGTTTCAATAGTTTTGTCTTGTTTTCCAGTAATATCATTAGCAAAGTTACTTAAAGCAATAGTTCACTTCAAAATCACAATTCTTTCATCATTTACTCACCCTCAAGTTGTTTCAAACCTGTATGAATATTTTTTTTCTGCTGAACACAGAGGATGTTTTGAGGGTAACCAAACAGTGGATGGACCCCATTGACTTCCATGTTTTTTTTTGTCATACTGTGAAGTGTCCCAAAATGGTTTGGTCACCCATATTCTTCAAAATATCTTCTTTAGTGTTCAGCAGAAGAAAGAAACTCATACAGGTTTGGAACAACTTGAGGATGAGTAAAAGATGACAGAATTTTATTTTTTGGGTGAGCTATCCCTTTAAGTGTTAAGTCACTTAAGTTTGAAAAACAAAATTCAGAAAACAAGACTTGTTAACTTTGCATTTTTTCCAAGTACAAATGATTACTTCAAAAGCAAAATGACGTGCATGTGTTTCAACACTCCGAGATGAAATCTCTTTGCGTGTCCATATGGATGAGGAAACTTTAGCGTGTGGATGTGTGTGTTGTTTTTTCCATGCTGTATGAAGAATAGGAGCTGACAGGCAGGTGCCTCAGGCTGCATGAGTGGATTAGTCAGAATTTCAGCGTTATTCCAAATCGGAGGGCATCTAAACAAGGCCCTCGGTTCTTTTCATAGAAACAGTAAATATTTAATCCACCACAGAGACGTCTAGCGCACCACAGCACCGCATGCTGCAGACATCCACAAGAGTATAAACACTGCACACTGAAAGCACAAATGATCTCAAGTTATGTTCGCTCAACAATCGCAGCTGTTCTTTATTAGCTAGTTTTTGAGTGTTGATTGCAGTGATCATCAGTCTATTATGTTCCTAAACTCTTCAGGCTGTCAACAAGTGTGTGTATGATGGTCAGTAGGGGAGAGGTCAGTGGGCTAATCAGATTAATTGGGTCAGCACTCAAAAACGCTTATGGAATCAAATAGGTGATCAAGAAAATGAAATTTGAATTATAGTTTTGGGTCTTGACTGTTGAGTTGTCTATGAATTTCAGTGTTGGCAAGGCAGACATTGTAAAAACAACATTCTGTGGTTGTTGTTTTATTGCTGTTACTGTTATTATTGGCATTATTAATTAACTTTATTGCAGTAGGGCAGGTAATACAGCAGTGGGAAACAAGTGCTAGTGTTTTGTGAGGATTGCAGGTTGTGATGATCATCATTACTCCAGTCTTCAGTGTCACGTGATCCTTCAGAAATCATGATATGGTGATTTTCAGCTCAAGAAACATTTTTTATTATGATCAATGTAGAAAATAGACATTTACATTACTGTCCATTTAATGGTGTGAATGGATAGTGTTACTAAGTGATAGTAATGAGCAACATGTTCTTAATATTTAATTGTCGTTGAAGAGTCTGCAGATGCTCATTGAAACATGATCACTGGACACTCTTAGGGGAAAAAAAGGTTAATTGGGATTCTATATAGATCTTGACTGAGTTAACCCTTTATGCCCAAAAGGTTAGGAGAAATGTCTTAAATTATTGCATAAAACGTTCATGTTTACCAGGTTATGTTAAGTGATAAATTGTTTACAAGCGATTTAATTCATAAAATTGAATCAAAATAATAACTGAATTAAAACCAAATTAACTAAATCCACAATCTGATCCCATGATGGGAACCACTAAAAGGTTCTAAATATGAAGCATCTGGTCTGACTGAATCCTTAAGGTTCTATATAGAACCTTTTTATGTTGAAATACTCTAATGTCAGACCGTTATTGTGAGTCAAACTTTTGTCTTTTAACAGGCTTTAATGTATTTGTGACGTCAGATCTATATCGGAGATGCATCTCGTCAGATTGTTATTACTGTGCGGTTGTGTAGATGATAGAGAGGGTTATTTTACATTCCCCACAGACACACTTTAGTTTAGAGAAATGATGTCACACTCCAGGATTATCTTGTGCCGTGAAGAGAGAGGAATTTATTTTTCTGTTTCATAGACATAATGCATTTTGCTGCAGTGGTTGAGGTTTGACAGTAATGAAATAACAGGATTATCATTCTTCCTTTGTCTCATGTCCCTCTCTCTTTCTCTTCATTTGACTTTTTAACCTTCCTGTCAATTGCTCTTCAGATCTTCATATTGGTTGCAGGTTTATAGTTTTTAACCCGGTGAGAGGCCTCCTCTGTAAAAATGTTACATAAAAAATTTTACTGTATCTACAGTATTTTGCATATGATGACAAAAAGGGCATTGTTTAAAAGGTTTGTGGTCAGTACGTTTTTTTGTTGTTTTTTTTAAAGAATATTCAGTAAGGATGCATGAAATTAATCAAAAGTGACAGTAAAGACATTTATAATGTTACAAAAGATTTGTATCTCAAATAAATGCTGTTCTTTTGAATTTTCTCGTCATCAATATAAGATGACTAAAGCTTCCAGAAAAATATTAAGCAGAAAATAACTTTTCAATATTAATAATAATGAAAAAATGTTTCTTGAGCAGCATATCATAATATAAGAATGATTTCTGAAGGATCATGTGACACTGAAGACTGGAGTAATGATGCTGAGAAGGAATAAATTAATTTTAATTTATTAAAATAGCAAACACTTTTAAATTGTAATAATATTTCACAATATTACTGTTTGTACTGTATTTTTGATCACAAATGCAGCCATGGTGAGCATAACATGCTTCTTTCAAAAACATACAATCTTACCTACCCCAAACTATTGAATTTGGTTCAATTGGTAGTTATCTACTTAATGTTATGTCTAGCTTTAAAGGAATTTGGTTGCTCCATTAATATAGTCAATAAAAATTGAAATAATTCTTCATTTGACATCTAACATATTTTGTGACCAGGAAAAATTGGAGCTTTTACCCTGCTTTACCAACATACAGTACTTTCTCCCTCCCCTTTTTCCTTTCTTCTCATTCTCTCTCTCTCCTCTCTCACACACACACACACACACACGCATTTAATCTACTCCTTTCTTTCTGTAACCTCCGTCACAGCACATATGGCTGATTGGTAATGGTTATCAGCAGTGCAGCTGGTGTGGAACGGCCAGAGGAGATTTTCCTACACGTGTCTGGAATCAATTCAAGTCCTAGTAACATTATACATAATAATTAATTTGAAATGAAGCCCATTGTGTGCTGTAGTCCTTTTAGGTCATATTTACTCAAATACAAATGATGTTGCTTCATAAATGAACAAATTGAGAACAATAAGACAGTATCATGGGAGAAATGTTGCCGTTCGGGTTTGCTCGTGCTACGCGTTACATTGGTTAATGATGTTCTTAATGTGTTTCATTTACGGCCTAATTGCAAGCTTGTTCATCACTTTCTTCATTTCTTTTAACATGGAAAAAAAATCCCTTGTGCACACTCTCATTAATGTATTTTTTGTTATTAGAATTGGTGCTATTAATCGATTTGCATTTAGATTTGTGCAATTTTGTGCGTTCTACGTCACGCACCAATGAACAAAGAAGTCTGACGGAACCAGTCCCCGTATGGCCCAATCTAATTCACTTTAGGGCATTTTAATGTGTGCTAATGCATGCTAATGTATGATAATTGGGCACAGATAAACATCTTCCTCAATGTAGCTAAATTGAAATATTGTACCAACCTTGTTATATTTGCAATGGATGACCAATGATCCTCCCCCCACACATACACACAAACACATTTAATATAAATTCCATATTAACATCTCACGATCATTATTTGTCATACACTTTCTAAAACTCACATTTGATTTATTTTTTCTTATTAAGGGGTGTATGCACAGCATGAACTGTTGTTTCCACAATGAACAGCTGAGGAAAGAATAACACACGCATTTAATACGCTCCTCCCTCTCATTTCATCCAGCGGTGGAGCGCGTCAGCTGTGTTTGGAGGTCTTTTATTATGGTGAACATTTCCTTTCTTTGACCTGAAAGCGTGGATGGGCATCTCCTTCAGTGCTCTCTCCGGCGTCTCGAGGGAGGTTGTTAAGAGGCTCGTGTGTTGAAAGACAGGAGAGCGTCTACCCAATGACATCTGCAGTAAAAGGAGAGGAAAAAAAGCATCCACGTCCATTTTTACCCTGCGGGTAGAGTCTTTTGAAGTAGCCAATTCCCAGACTTTATTATATATATGGATCAGGCAATGGTTTTTGTTGTGCATAATCAGACGTTGAAGCCGTACAAAATGCGTTTCACTCCAGTCTGACGTCCACTCTTAAAAATAAAGCTTTTAAAGCATCAATGTCAAATTCCCCAAAGAACATTTCAGTGAACAGTTCTTAAAATAAAATAAAGTCTTAATGTGAGCATTTTAAATATGTATAAAGAACCTTTTGTGGAATGCAAAGGTTCTATGGATGTTAAAGTTTCTTTGTGAAATCCTCAATGCCATTTATAAGAGTGTATGTCAGCTAAACCTGTCCCTACGCGAGAGACTAGCTGATAAGTTCAACCATTTATGATGCTAAAACTGTTCTTAGGTGCTTTTCAGTCGTAAGAACTGCTTTATGACGTCTGTGTTTTCTCCTGGCGCTCAGTGACTTCATCAGCGTCTTGTACCCTGTAAGTGTGTCTCAACACACACCTCATTGGGTTCCTCATGTCCATCCACGGTTATTAAGAGTGAAACGCGCTGATGAGGAGGCGGTTCACCTGTGACGTTGGGTGTATGAGGTTAGTCCTGAGGTGAAAGGTCACGGAGGTGAGCATTAGGGTCACTGGGATTTAGATTCCTTGCTATTTATTGGAATGTTTCTGGTTTTGTTGGTAATAACGGGCAAAGTAATTGAATTAGAATTGTGTATTGAATTAGGAAATGCAGTCGGTTTGTGGACTGGAGGTGTGTGTGTGTGTACGTTAATTGAATTCCACGTGCCACGTGTCTGATTAGTCTGTGGTGTATCAGTGTCGTGGCAGCTGCTCCCTGGAGACACGGTTTCTCCATCTCCACACACACACACACACACACACACACACACACACACACACACGGCTTTCCCAGGAGAACATTGAGTTACACCCCCATAAATGCACATAGTAATTCCTTTCTCTGTCTCACACTTGTTCTCACTATCAAAATCCTGTTATTTTCCGGTATCATTTCTGGAAAGTGTGGCGTGTGTGTGTTAGTGATGCTTGTCCTATTCATTTATCTCTATATATACACACAAATAGATGTATGACCCATTAACATCCTTGCTCTCTAGGTATCATTATCAGCATCGACAATGTGTGTTGACAAACACTACTGCAGTCCTTGCACACACACACACCCATAATAATAATGCCGTGAGTGAGCGGTTATGGGGGAAGGGAGGGTGACCACATCTTCACTGCAACATGGAGAAACATGGAGTTGTTAATTTGGGAAAACATAGGGTGTGTGTTTGCACTGTGTATGTAACCATATTCAATTCATTTTCTGAACGCAACGAGACCAATGGCACGTTATCTTGTAATTGCAGTCTTTATGAGAGGCCCAAGGCAATCGTGTAATACAATCACAGACACACAGCGGTTTACTAAAGCTTCCTAAAAGAGGATCTGTGTTGGTCACATCTGCTTGAATGAGCTTTAATGGAGGACTCAATAATGGGGCGTTTCTCTCCGACTTCCTGTTGTGCTCACAGCCGACCCCTGTGACTCTTCGGTTATTGCCAGCGTGGTTGGGACAAGCATGGCCAATCTGCCTCAGAGGAACAGGATATTGTCATGGTAATATAAAGGCGGGGTTCAATTTGAGGAGACTCCTTTGTCAGCAATCAAACATGAGGTTTTTAATGGAACTGAGTGAGTCTTTATGGGCGTTATGAATGGGAAATCTTTTGCTCATTTGGATTTGACAATTGCTTTGGACATTGTATACAAAGAGTACTATGGAACGATGTTTATAAATGATATTTTTTCAGTTGTCAGTGTGTTTTGGCGGTTGCTAGGTAGTTCCTTTCTGGCTCAACAAGCCAGATGCTTTGATATCCATTCAAATCATGACGAGTTATGTGCCGAATATGTCAAATTTCAGGTGTGAGGTTAACATATCAGCATATCTCATCGTGTTGAGGTCCACTCTGCAAAACAAACGTCCAATTGCCACTCTAATGATTCTCATTAGCCCTTGAATCTCACTCTTTCCTAATTGTTAGATGAGAATACAAACAAACAACAGCACTGTCCAAGAAAAAAAGGGGGGCACGGTAAACAAATTTCCCTCGAAACCCAGAGCTGGAGGCATTTCAGCGTGGCAGACTGTGAGATCAGCCCACTGTAGGATTATCTCATGTTTGGCAGATTCCCGCTGAGCTGTACGGACTTGACTGTGATTCTTGGGATGGCTCAAGTGTTTATAACAAATCCCGATTGTGCATCTCGCCACCCCCTTTAAATCTGTGGACGGAGTGACTGGGCAGTTGGGTGCGTTTCAATGCAGTGACGATGCATTAGCAACATGCTAATGAAATTTGACTTTTAATTTGTATTACTATTTACTATCATATACTTGGGGTTTTGGTTTATACCAGCACTATTTGTGCTACAAAATGCAGAGTTTGAGCAAAAATGCCCCAGTATGAACTTTAGTCTCATTTTTATATACACATTTAACCAGGGCAATATCACACAAGTGCTGTTTTTGTCCCGAATAGTGCAAATGTGATTTTATAGAACAGGTCAATAAATAATTGTACAATTTTAGACAGCATATTGTAAATTTTTGCTCAATTTTGCCAATGAAATGATTACCTATAAAGCCAGAGCAGAACTGTTGTGCGGCCCCGAGCAACACCGTGTTGTTTGGTTATCGTTACCAATTACCGAATGAATCCGTGTTTTGAGCGAATCAATCGGGTGATTCGTAAAGAGAACCAGATTTACTTGATTCCTGACTGAATCAACCATATGAACGAACGAATGAATGAATGACTCAATGACTGACACATTTATCGCCACCTACTGGCAGTTTTAGTTTCTTATTTAGAGTATGAAAATACAAAAACAATAAATCATATTTTTGGGGGTAGTTTGCCCAAAAATGAGAGTGGTTTATTTACATTTTGAAGACTTCAGATGCAAAAACCTCTAAGTCCGTCTAACTTTTTTTCTTTAATATTAAATTTTTTATCAAGCTCCTCTGTATAGGTTTCTTTCTACCCAAGTACCGACATTTCTGAATGGGCTGAGGCTGGGATTTAGTGAGTTTGAAGTGAAAGTATTTGATGAACGTATACTATGTGCGTTACTATAACATTCACTCAGTTTTGACATGGGTGGCTTTTAGAGGCTTTTGCATCGGAGGTCTTCATGTGTTGTTTCAAACCTGTACGACTTTCTTTCTGTATGACTTTCTTTCTCTTACGTAACATGAAAAAAAAATATTGTTAAGAATGTTTAAAAAAAAAAACTGTAAATGGTCTGTAAATGAAAAAATCATGACCACTGTAGCCTAAAGGTTATGTGTAAATTTTGTCTTCTCAAATAAAATATTTCATTTTAAAACTACTTTTTGTAATGTCTATTTAATGCTTTTCTTATTTAACACAATACAACTTTAAATTACCTTTTGGGTCATTTGATTAGATTAATGAATCGGCACATCATGATTTTTTAATTAGATTAAAAATGTTAAATGTTTATATTTATTAGTTGATAATAGACTGAATTAATATTTTATTCCATTCTTATCAAGGAAATTATTTATTGTGACTGAATAAACATAATTATTATAATTTTTAGTGGTCAGATATATATTCACAATACAGGACCAACGTTTTTTAAATCAGTTCTCAGTATCACATTGTAAAGCCTCTTCTTTCTGCTTCACTGCTTACTGACCAACACGCACGCGCACACACACACACACACACACACACACACACACACACACACACACACACACACACACACACACAGTCATTTACACTACTGTCCCTTCAGCTGTCAGGAAACCCAGTCCACGCAAACATCACAGCTCTGTATTGATCTGCGGACATATTTTTGATTTGACGCGGTGCCCAGTAGGGAGGCATTTTAATGAAGAGACTGTAAACATAACAACTCCATGAGGGGTGTGTGTGTGTGTTCATGTATTCACTAAGAAATAGAGGGAGGGAGAGAGAGAAATTGAGCTCAGGGAGGGAAGCATATGTGAGACCATTGTTAGCCTTTCTAGTCTCTCAAGAAACTGAGTTGTCATGGCAACAGAATATAGATGGTGTGTGTGTGTGTGTGTCAATGCAGACAGTGTGAGGGAGGCTGTACCAGTCAAATGTAATGGCTCACTAACATAAGCTTTGGTATTAATATTTATTTTGCTTGCCTTTAGATGTTTTTCTTAGTTTTCTATGTGTTTGTGTGTTTTGTAGGGCTCTTTCCCAGGCAACCTGCAGCTGGTGCTGGTACTGAGACCCACAACACTCTTCCAGCGGACTATCTCAGACATCTTATTTAAGTTTAACAAGGATGAGTTTAAAATGAAGGTGCCGGTAAGTACGCACACACGCACACACAGCCTCATGTGTGGTTAATGAAGAGCGTAATGAAATGGATTATACGCTGACATGAGAGAAGTGGCCTATATTATGAACTGTGTGTGTGTAGGTGATCATGCTCAGCTCTGTGACTGAGCTCCACAGTTACATCGACCGCACACAGCTCACGCAGGAACTGGGCGGCACGCAGGAGTACTGCCACGAGAAATGGATTTCACACCGCACCGTGAGTACAGATCCAGCTTCACTACAGTACTGACGGGTGAAGAGTGGGGACGGGATTGGTTGGATGTATGAGCCACTCAATGAAGGAACGACTGAACAAAAAAACGAATTATTTAATGAGTAAATGACATAAGCTTACAAAAAATAGCATGAAAGGAAGGAAATGCTATAGCATATGGTGTGTATGGTATACTACTGTATGTGCTACTACTGTAGTATACTATACTACAATAAACATTTCAAACTATGCTATTTGTCACATGACCTCTTATGTAACATGGGTAATGTCAGTGAGGTGTCTATTGATAATTGCAGAAATACACTACCGTTCTAAAGTTTAGTGATGGTAAGATTTTTTTATGTTTTTGAAAGAAGTCTCTTATGTTATATTTTATTTATTCATGTCATGGCAAAGCATCATCACTCCAGTCTTCAGTGTCACATGATCCTTCAGAAATCATTCTAATATAATGTTTTGCTACTCAAGAAACGTTTCTATTATCATGCTGAAAACATTTATTTGAAATGGAAACTTTTTATAACATTATAAATGGTTTTACTGTCACTTTTAATCCGTTCAATGCATCCTTGCTGAATAAAAGTATAATTTTTTTTCCGAGCTTTACGTACCCCAAACTTTGAACGGTAGTGTAGATAGGGTAATATGTCATTGATTTACACATGGCATTTTTAATAGATGTTAAAAGTCATGGTTAAAAATCAGATTACACTATGAACCAATATGAACTGGAGAACTTGGCTACTGTGTGTGTGTGTGTGTGTTGTAATATACAGTTTGTACAGTATAAAAACCATTATGTCTATGGAAAGTCCTAGTATATGTCCTAGTGTATGTATTACTCATGTGAAGTTGCATTATGGGATACAGTTCTATGCAGTGCGCTATCACTGAATTCTGTACATGGGCAAAAGTGGAAATTTTCATCTTCATACTATGCATATTTAGTAGTAGTAGTATGATAAAATCCAATAGTTTTCCAAACACACCTTAAGTCTTGGTTCTTCATCATTATAATGAGGTATTTAAAAAAAAAAACCAAGTCCTCCAGGAGGATGTCGGTCTTCATCTCAAGCAAATGAATTGCAGTTCTCCTCGTACTTGCTTTTAAGTAATTGATTTCCAGCACGTCCGTATTGATCTGTGGCTGCTGTGCTTAAGCACTGTGCACTTGTGGATGTGTTTTATTTGTTGCACACTCAGCCGTTAGTGTTAGTGTGTATGGGTGTCTTGCTGTTATGTGATTGGTGTAGTTCTGCACTGATCCAGCATGTGTGACTCTTGGTTTGTGTTGTTGTGCCTGTAGGCCATTGAAGGCTTTGCTCTGATGGTGAAGAAAACAGCACAGACTCTCCAGTCTTTCGGGACAGAGCTGGCAGAGACAGAACTGCCCAATGATGTCGAGGCCACGTCCAACCTACTAACCATCCACACAGAGAAAAAGGACAAGATGAAGGTCAGAAAACAAATAAAACTACTACAAATAAAAACAAACCTTAAGTTTACATAAATAATTCATGTTCATCATTCGGACTGAATAGCATGTTTATTTTGTGTGTGTGTGTGTGTGTGCAGGATGACTTGAGGATCGCTCTCTGTCAGGGAGGACGTTTGCTGGAGAGCATCAATGAGCCGCTGGTGAAAGATCCAGATTACACCATGAACCAGGATGAACTGGAGAACCTGGCTACTGTTCAGAGGTGTGTGTGTGTGTGTGTGTGTGTGTGTGTGTGTGTGTGTGTGTGTGTGTGTGTGTGTGTGTGTGTGTGTGTGTGTGTGTGTGTGTGTGTGTGTGTGTGTGTGTGTGTGTGTGTGTGTGTGTGTGTGTGTGTGTGTGTGTGTGTGTGTGTGTGTGTGTGTGTGTGTGTGTGTGTGTGTGTGTGTGTGTGTGTGTGTGTGTGTGTGTGTGTGTGTGTGTGTGTGTGTGTGTGTGTGTGTGTGTGTGTGTGTGTGTGTGTGTGTGTGTGTGTGTGTGTGTGTGTGTGTGTGTGTGTGTGTGTGTGTGTGTGTGTGTGTGTGTGTGTGTGTGTGTGTGTGTGTGTGTGTGTGTGTGTGATGCCATCTACCGTGCTGGAATGCAAAAAGGAGAGCACAGGCGGTTACAATCCAGCAGCAGACTGTTGCGTGTCCTTGGTCAGTTTTCGTCCTTATTAAGCTGTTCTGGTCAGCTGTGCTTTTGCATACACAACAAGACAAGCCACCTGGAGAAGATTATACAGCAAATCTACAGACACGCATGCAAAAAGAGCATTAACTTACAGGAAGTCCAGCTCTACTCGTATGACCTCACACTGAAGCAGCATTCTGGGATCTGTGTGTGTTAATATCCACAGGCATCTGCTGTCAGCCTTTATTATCTTGATGTGGCTATATTTGTTTAAAGGGGTCATCGGGTGCCCATTTTACACAAGTTGGTAGGATTCTTTACGGTGTTCATGTAAAGTTTGTAACATACTTTGGTTAAAATTCCTCAATGGTTGTGTAAAACAACACCCTTTTACCTCACCAAAAACAGCTCAGTTTCTGTGCATGTCTCTTTAAATGATAATGAGCAACTGCTCACCCCACCCCTCTCTTCCTCGGGGGGTGTCGACACAAGACACGTAAAGTGCTGCCTTGGCGGACAGTATACAAATGCTGAGGGGGAAATATGCTAATATGGGAAATATGCTAATACGGGACAGTCCGTCAGTGGTCGTGGGCAGAGCATGAGATTTGTATGGTGGTTGTGTGTGTCCACACACCGCAAAGACGCATTTATATGCAAACACCATATAAAAGTGAATTTTGCACCCGATGACCCCTTTAAGGTTTTTATTTATGGATGCAGTCAAACATACAGAATGAGATTTCAGAGCTATGATGGTGGGCATGGTTTTTATGACTTCGGAAGATTTCAGAAGACATCAAAATTCAGACTTTTTTGTGATACTTTTTGCCCTCTGTTCACTGTATGTTTTTAATGTATAGTAAAAACCAGCTTGGATATTTAAAACATCTCTTTGTGTTCCACAGAAGAAAGTAAATGGTGACCATTTGGGTGAAGTATTCTTCTCTTTCTTTCTATAGGTTGCTTGGTCAATTAGATGAGACAGAAACAGCATTTGATGATTTTTGGGACAAACACCATACCAAGCTAGAGCAATGTCTGCAACTGCGGCATTTTGAGCAGGACTACAGGGAGGTGAGCTACACAGACTGGTTCATCTGTATCACTTAAACATGTTTTCAGTAGAGATGCATTGTTTCGTTTTTTTGTTATTTTGTATTTACGTTTATAATCTTTATTCATATTTTGAATTAGCTTTTATTTGTATATTTTCCATTTCATTTTAGTTTGTTTCAGTCAGTCATATTGTTATGTGCTTTTGTAATTTTTATTCGTTTTTGTATTTAGCTTTCATTTTTATTTAAATTTTAGCGCTATAACTATAGATTTTTCATCTAATGTTTAGATGTGAATAGAGTTAGGGGGATGGAATATACAGTTTGTCCAGTATAAAAACCATTACACCTATGGAGTGAGTGTGTGTGTGGGTCTTTATGAGCAGTAGTTGTAATGTGTTCATCTGTGTTGTAGGTTAGAGCGCATTTAGACCTGGTGTATGAAAGACTATCAAGCTTCTCGGAAGTAGGAATAAGCCCCGCCCACGCTGAACATATCCTGAAAGAGCTGACCAATCATGAAGAAAGAGCTTGTGTAAGTATTAACCTGCTGTCAAATTTATTTCTTTTTTTTCCTGATGATATGACAGTATTATTCAGATACAAAATGAGACCTAGTACTGCAAAAAATCTTTTACGGATCAAATAAATTCTTTCCTTCATTTCTATCCAGACCCAACGCACATTCATTTGTCCTTATAATGTTCTAGTGTGTGTACTGTAGATGCGGGCATATGGTCTTATAAAGCATGTAAATCTCACCTTCCTTAATGAAATTGCTGAGCCCGGCAGTTTGAGGCCCTTTCAGAAATCACCCACATGTCCTCATCCTGCGGAGAGAAGAGGGGGGTGTTCTACCCGATGTGATAAATCACCCATCACTACGCTGGAATTATTCTGCTGACACAGGGGGATTGTGGGAGTTCTGGGTGGCCACAAAGTAGCAAACTTGATTTTTTGTTGTTTTTTTAGTAAAAGTTTCACTCAAAGATTGACTAATAAAATGAAGTCACCTTCGTCAACAGCAGAATTTTAAAGATTGACATTATTTAACATAATTTGTTTTTCATTGTTGCCATGGTCACTTTATTAAAACACAAATATTCACATGCCATTCAAAAGGAGATTTTATTATTGTTTTAGAAAGATGTATCTTATGCTCACCCCAAGACTGCATTTTGTTTAATCACAAATATAGTAAAAACACTGTAAAATATTAATAGAATTTAAAAAAAAATCTATTTGAATATATTTTAAACTGTAATTTATTCCTGTGATGCCGAGCTGAATTTTCAGCATCATTACTCCAGTCTTCAGTGTCACATGATCCTTCAGAAATCATTCTAATAAAATGATTTATATTAAGAACTATATAAAATATATATATTATATTATAATATATATTAAGAAATATATATTCATATTATTATATCAAGAAACATTTCTTATTATCAGTGTTGAAAACTATTTAATATTTATGCCTAATATTTTTGTGGATTTAAATTTTCTTTATTAAATAGAAAGATCAAAAGAACAGCATTTGTATGAAATTTAAATCATCATAATCTTTTGTAATAGTACATTTCTAATGAAAGTATAGTTATATAATATTTACTCTTATATTTGATCAATTTTATGTGTTCTGCTGAATAAAATAACAAAAAACAAAAATGTGTTGTTTTTTAAACAAAACAAAAAGTGTATTATTATTTAAAAAATTAAATGTTTCTCTCCGTCTGTAGGAGGTGTTGGACCGGGCTCTGTCTCTAGCGTGTGATGCAGATCTGCTGATCGAAGCGTCTCATTACGCTGTGGACTCCATCCTGCCCAAATGCTCTGAGCTGCGGGTTGTGTGTGAGGAGATCAGCGGTGTCCTGAACGTCAAGAAAGCTCATCTGCTCAAAGCCATGGAGCTACACCAGTGTCTAGAGAAGGTACTGGGCCCACCCCTTCATCAAAGCTGTTCAAGACCCCTCGAAAATAGTCAACGAGAGAACTGTACTCCTGTGCTGACTTATTTCCATTTGAAACTAGAAGTTGTTGGAGCAGGACATATCAAGTGGACATTGCTAAATAGCTAATAGCCTTTAGTTTAGGTCACAGTCTCTATTTATAATTTAGGAGGAGGCTTTGTCAACTTTTAGGAATAGATTACAAATGGTCTCAAAGCAAGCAGACATGGACTAAAAGCCACAAAAACATATACTCTTTTTCTTCTTCCGTCACTCTCAGGCCTCTAAATGGTGTGAAGATGGGATCTACCTGCTGGCGTCTCAGCCTGTGGATAAGTGTCAATCACAGGATGGGGCGGAGGCAGCGCTGCAGGAGATTGAGCGTTACGTGGATACAGCCAATCAGCACAAGCTGACAGATTTGAGTGCAATTTGGAGGGACTATGAGTCGGTGCTCACTCAAGACTTCAGGGTAAAAGACAAAAGACTCAAAAAAAAAAACAGAACTGAGCCATGATACGTGTGTGTAGATTTTTATTTATACATGTATTGGTTATTTAAGTGTTATTGAGAATATGGAAATTATTAGTCAAATGTCTTTGAGTTTGAGTTGAATGGATATTTTGTCTGTGCTAAAACAGGATCAGGTGGACAAAGTGTTTCAGAAGCAGCTGTCCATGCAGGAAATGTTCGAGAAGAGGAGGGTCAGTCTGAAGAAGTTAGCAGCCAAACAGACACGACCCGTGCAGCCCGTCGCCCCACGTCCTGAGGCCATCATCAAATCCCCCATCTTGTCTCCAGGTTAATCCCCTAAACGTGACTTTTTGTGTGTTGGGTTGTGTTGGGTTTCCCAGAAACGTGTCACTGTTTCTAGGTCCAAATGCTCCATCAGATGCCAAAAGCAAACCACACGTGCTGCTAATATACATTCACGGTGTTGCTGTAATACTATTAAAAAACAGGTTCCTAACCTTTATCTCCATGCTCTTTTAAAAAATAAATAAAGGTTATTTAAAGGGATTTATGGTTTCGTAAAGAACCATTAACATCCTCAGAACCTTTTTCAAAAAAAGCCATTTGGTTTATGACGACACAGGAAGTGTCTTTCATTAACCATGTACGTTGTAAAACCCATGTCATTATACACATTTGTGTCCTCATAATAAACCATATAAACACACACACACACACTCCGTCACTTATTTTACTCTTCTGCCATCTAGTGTTCATAATAGAAAACTGCAGGGATCATTGCCACAAAAAAAAAATATTATTATATTTTATGCATGTTTTTTTTACCCCAGCACATAGGGAGAAGTCTATAGAGGGTGATATCATCAATGGAAACTGCAGAAAAGTAGGTATCTTATCTCTAGAAAAATGCTTTATTTATTTTAAGCAGTAATATTTATAATACTGCTTTGATATTGATAAATGAAGCAACAGTGGCTGCACTGCTCACTTATGCATTCGTTGCACTTCAGCTTTTTGTTAATTGAATATTAAGTGAACTTAAAGTTTTTGAATGTTTTTATTTTAATTGTATACATTTTTAACTGTTTATTAAAATTTTACAGATGATCTTAGCAACAAATTAACAAATGTTGCGTTACTTTGAGTGGATTTTGAACATTGAGCCATATGTGTGATTTTAATAAAATGACAGAATTGGTTTGAACACATTTTCAAGACACTGCATGCATGTTATATACGTATAAATCAATGCATGGTTGTTTATATTTGCAGGGAGAGATGCACTTACAGAATGAAGGCAGCAGACACACGTCCGTCTCTGATGAAGAGGAGAACTTTGCTGTGCTTAGACGGTCAGTCATGGGCGACTTAAAAAGAAAGTGAGCTATTGTGTGTCATGTTCTATTTGACTGATTATGTGTTGAATGTCCGTCCACTACAGACACGTGATGAACGAGCTGTTGGAGACGGAGAGAGCGTATGTGGAGGAGCTGCTGTGTGTGCTGGAGGTGAGTTACACTGACACCTTTCAGAGGTCAGATCAATTTGTTTTAAAGTCGGCATCAAACAGTTGCAATCGTCTTTTCTTTCCTATTGTGACGTGTATCCAAGTAAAACGGCTT
The DNA here is from genome assembly GCF_949152265.1 of Phoxinus phoxinus. Taxonomy (NCBI): domain Eukaryota; kingdom Metazoa; phylum Chordata; class Actinopteri; order Cypriniformes; family Leuciscidae; genus Phoxinus; species Phoxinus phoxinus. The sequence goes on from NC_136881.1 coordinate 33,569,466, forward strand.
CTCGGACAAGAAAAAAATGTAGGGCGGGACTTGATTTTGTCCATTGGGAATTGATTAGCTTGGAGTGGTTTCCTATTGGTGGATCTCATTTGAGTGACAGGTTGCCCCGCCCTCGTGCCAGTAAACGCATCATCAGAGAAGAGAAGATGCAATAGGCAGGGGAAGCTTTTTTGATGAAAGATTACAAGGGCTCATGAATAATAATAATCAAAATGCAATATTCCTTGAACAAATAAGAATTGTCAGTTTTGATTTCATAGTGACTTTAATAACTTTTAGCGCATTTGACTTGACAGTGATTTGTGTTTAGGGTTATGCAGCAGAAATGGACAATCCAGCCATGGCTCATCTCATCCCCAACACGCTGCTTCACAAGAAGGACATCCTCTTTGGCAACATGCCTGAGATATACCAGTTCCACAAGAAGTGAGTTGAACCCTCTCTGTCTCCGTTTGAGCTTCCACTTGTGTAATGTTATAAAGCTGAAGAGCCTCTTATCCTCTATATATTTTAGGACTTTTCTTCGTGAACTGGAGACGTACACAGACTATCCTGAGCTTGTGGGCCGGTGTTTCTTGGAGAGAGTGAGTCCGATGTTACATCTTGTGCTGGTCTGATTTATTACGTGATTAAATGGATTTTTCAAATGTGTTTGTTCATGTTTTGTTAGATGACGGATCTGCAGATATATGAGAAGTACTGTCAGAACAAGCCTCGCTCCGAGTCTCTGTGGAGACAGTGCTCTGACTGCGCTTTCTTCCAGGTCATCTTACAGCGAAACTACACACACCATTAAGCCACGTTACATATAAGCACATCTTTTTTTCTATAATCCAAAGGGTCATATTATAGATAGAGCGTCATAGCTAATATTTTAGGAATACAATATATAGGACCTTATATACACTACTGTTAAATGGTTTTGGATTTTTTTTAATGCTTTGAAAGAAGCCTACTATGCTCCCCAAGGCTACATTTATCTGATCAAAAATACAGTATAGACAGAAATATTGTAAAATATTGTTACGATTTAAAATAACTTTTTTCCATTTGAATATATTTAAAAATGTTATTTATTCCTGTGATGTAAAGCTGAATTTTCAGCAGCATTACTCCAGTTTTCAGTGTCACATGACCCTTCAAAAATCAGTCTAATATGCTGTGTGTGTGTGTGTATATATATATATATATATATATATATATATATATATATATATATATATATATATATATATATATATATATATATATACACACACACACTTCTTTAAAAAAAGATTTACTGCCCCAAACTTAATTTAATTATTATTATTACTATTTTCATAAATAATACAATACTATAACAGTTTAATAGTAATATTTATACAATAATCATCATCATAAACTATTTTCATAGTTAAGAAAAATAAAGAATTTGTGTATGCTATTTTCAGGAGTGTCAAAAGAAACTGGAGCATAAACTTGGTTTGGACTCGTACCTGCTCAAGCCTGTGCAGAGAATAACCAAATACCAGCTTTTACTCAAGGTAAACTAGACCCAGACCCAAACATAGCATTCCTATATTTGCACCTCTGTCTGGTAACATCTGTGTTCATGCGTGTTTATATCAGGAACTGTTGAAGTACAGTAAAGGCTGCGACGGTGAGGAAGACCTGCAGGAGGCGCTCTCATCTATTCTAGGCATCCTAAAAGCTGTGAATGACTCCATGCACCTTATCGCCATCACTGGATATGAAGTAAGGACACATTTTATTTCGGTTATCAATAACGCAAGACACCTTTTGGAGTCGTTGTTGACCCTTGACCTGTGTTTCCAGGGCAACCTCAGCGATCTGGGCCGCTTGATGATGCAGGGGTCGTTCAGCGTGTGGACGGAGCATAAGAAGGGTCACGCGAAAGTAAAAGACCTGGCGCGCTTCAAGCCCATGCAGAGACACCTCTTCCTGCACGAGAAGTGTCTGCTCTTCTGTAAGAAACGAGAGGAGAACGGAGAAGGTTACGAGAAAGCCCCGTCATACAGCTTCAAACACTCTCTCAACGTAAGTCCTGAATGCCTGAATGGAGTTAAAAAATATTAAAGTAGTTCGTTTTCATTTATTATTTCTCTGACATGGAAATCAGTCGGCAAATCAAGAGAAGATTTATCATTTTTAGTGTAATCTAACCAAGAAAAAGAAGAAATGCTCATGTAATCTGCATGTAAATAAAGGTTAATTAAGATGAGCACATTTACAGGGAATATCAGGTTCCTGTATGAGACTGATTATGTTCATATCTTGTCCTCTGATAGATGAGTGCTGTAGGCATTACTGAAAATGCAAAAGGAGACAACAAAAAGTTTGAGATCTGGTGTAATTCTCGAGAGGAGGTGTATATCGTACAGGTAAACTCTTATACATTTTACAATCGTCCTTGTAAAAATATCCTACGTCTATTTAAATAGCACTGAATGCATCTAATCTATAATCCTGTCACTCACCTTTCTGGTCATCTTATTGTTTATCTTCAGGCGCCGACACCAGAAATCAAAACGGCATGGGTGAATGAGATCCGGAAGGTTCTAACGGGGCAACTGAAGGCTTGCAGAGGTGAGAGACGCCGTGCCTTACTCTTTCTTTTTATTATTTAGCAAGGACACATTCATTTGATCAAAAGTGACAGTTAAGACAATTGTAATGTTACAAAAATTTCTATCCTCTATTCATCAACAAATCCTGAAAAATATTAAGCGGCACAACTGTTAGAATATCAACATAAGAATAATTATAAGAAAGCAGCAAATCAGATTTCTGAAGGATCATGTGACACTGAAGTCTGGTGTAGTGATGCTGAAAATTCAGCTTTGCATCACGGGAATAAATTACACTTTAAAATGTATTCAATTATTTTCAATTGTAATTTGTCACAATTTTACTGTTTTTACTGTATTTTTGATCAAATAAATGCAGCTTTGGTGAGCATAAGAGAACATTACCAACATCATACCGACCCCAACATTTTGAACGGTAGAGTATATAGAAATGACAAGCTTCACGTTATGAGCACGTTATGTTTGTCGTTGTCCAATACTGTTGTGATGTTGTGTTTCAGAGGCGAGGCAGCAGAAGGGCACAGATCAGTTAACTCCCACCAGCAGCGGTCTGACCCTGAGCCCCTTCAAGACCAACCCAAAGACCCTCAAGAAAACTGAGCCCACAGCGGCAGATCCCAGTGCGCCTGCCGTACTCAAAAATAACGACAAGGTCAAAGGTCAGTCAGCCCTTCACAACATAAAATGAATTTACTCCGAGACCATTAAAGTACGCTCTATATATTATGAATATGGGTCTACATCCGCCATGTTACTGTCACGTGACCTCCCGGCGTCAGTCGCGTCGTTTCACTTCCCATTATAAATCCCTCTCGGGATTGTAATGTGTCCATCGAATGCACACTTCAGAATCTTGGCGGAAGTAGTACAGTAGGTCATCTGTGGGCTTTTCAAAAACTGTTTTTATAATTCCATGTATTCGAAAATATAATTTTTTTGGCGGGCTGTTTTTCATATACATACAGGTGAAATTCGAAAAAAATTAATATGGTGCAAAAGTTAATCTATTTCAGTAATTCAACTTAAAAGATGAAACTAATATATTATATAGACTCATTACATGCAAAGTGAGATATTTCAAGCCTTCATTTGTTATAATTTTGATGATTACGGCTTACAGCTATGAAAACCCCAAATTCAAAATTAGAATATTGTGAAAAGGTTTTCATAAGCTGTAAGCCATAATCATCAAAATTATAACAAATAAAGGCTTGAAATATCTCACTTTGCATGTAATGAGTCTATATAATATATTAGTTTCACCTTTTAAGTTGAATTACTGAAATAAATTAACTTTTGCACGATATTCAAATTTTTCGAGTTTCACCTGTATATATATATAGTAGGTAAGTATTCGATTTCTGACACCGCGTCTGTGTGTACGCATTTTCAGAGGTCGTCTTTCAGAAGTTACACAGGACATATTTGAAATCAGTCGGTCAATGAATCCGTGAAACTAACCCCAGACTGACGTTTCCCTAAATCTATCCCACAATTCAGAATGCTGCTGTCTTTCCTCTTGCTGCTTAGACTGTGAATTTCTGTGAAAAATGTCTTTGTGACCCCTGGTGTTTCTTTTTTCCTAGTTTTTTTATTTTATTTTCTGACTAAACCTGTAACGGCCTTGATTATTTCCCCCTCCTCTTTCTTTCTCTCTGTCTCTGTGGAGAATAGACGAGACTGTCACCAGTCCCAACTCTGAGAGAGCTGCAGTGGCTAAAAAGCGTTTTACACTGCAGGGCTTCAGTAACCTCAAGAGCCAAAAAGGTACAGCAGGAGGGCTCACCACTTTACACGGTCACGGGCATTACATTTACAACAGGGTCACTGCATATTGATAAATCATTTCTGAAAATCATTATGACAAAAGCATGTTTAGTAGAAATTTCTAAGTTAAAATGTTTAGTGTGTGTGTATATATATATATATTTAATTCTAACTACAATACATTTGAAAACAAATAGTTTAGTGACATTGGATAAATGGAAAATGTTGACCCTGGAATAAGTACTAAGCTTTGGCTTGAACCTCACTGCAGAGTTTATAGCAGCCTCTGGTGGCAAAAGCCTCACACTACCAATGGTCATCACTCTCTGCCCTCCAGGTACACTGCAGTCTCAGGATACACTAGACTCTAGTGTAGAGACGAAAGTCTAGATTTGCAGTTTAACGTCAGAGTTCAAGCTTGGTAACATTAGGATTTAGAACCATCATTAATTAAATGCTCTGTACTGTGCCTTAACCAGGTGTGACAACTTGTTTCCAGGAAAAATAATTTGTACACATCAAAACCAAACTATTTTATTTTATTTCATTTCTTTCTTTCTTTTTCTTTTTTTTTGGACCAGTTACATTTCGTGATACTTTATTTCCACGAACAATAATTTGTCCTCAACAAAATCAAATTTGACTTTATTTTATTATTATTATTATAAAAAATTTTGGACCAGTTACATTTCCCTGAGTTTACTGGTATGCCCTACCCTAGGCATGATACAACTTTATTTCCAGGGAAAATAATTTGTCCACAACAAAACCAAAGTTAATTTAAAAAAATTTTTCCTGGTTTCTTTGCTTTTCTCGCTGAAAATTCTTTGCGATTTAAATGTTTTAATTTATTTATTAGAATTTGTCCACACTGAAACTGAAAATGCTATGCAAATTTTATGTATTTATTTTATGGGAGTGGGATTTTGAACTGATAAAATGTTCCTGGGTTTACTGTAACAGGCCAAAACTGGGGGGAAAAGCATCTTTTATCAGATGTTGTTTTGTCACATCGCAAATGGTTAGGGCACAGTGTAAGACTTTACTGTACATGCTACTTTAGAGGCTTTCACCCTGTAGAACAGCCACATTGTTCCTCATAATATCTTTCCTTGAACCCTGTTATAGGCTTTCTCTTTCTTCTTTCCTGATTATTTGTCCTCTTATCCTTTTCTTTCTCCTTTCTCGCTCCTTGCTTTGGCTGCCAGGATCTTCCCCCCCTAGTCCTGATCACAAAACTAAAAGACATGAGATTAAGAGCGATCCTACACCGTTTGGCTTCAGAGGTACACTGTCCCATAAAAACACCCAGCATTCCCTCCTCCAACATCAGCCATGACCAGTGTCCTGTGCTCCCAAAGCCTTTGTTTGATCATATTATGTGGTTTCCACATTTTATTTCACCTTCATATATTAGGTTTCACCATCATTCATACATCAGCTTGAAGTAATAATGAACTAAACCGCTTCAATATTCAGTGTTAAGCATTCACAGTCCAAACAAACTGACTTTAGTTCTGCATACCCCACCAACAAAAGCGATCTGTGGTGTTTGGTAAATGGATGGAGTCTTTGAAATCTTATCGGCTGCCTCTCCCTTAGACGCAGGTCCCCACATCTCTCTTACCCGAGTGAGATGGATGAGCACTTCTAGTCTGTTGCAGACTAAAAGGAGAGGTAACTAGATGCCTGGTGTGGGAATGAACTTTATCGTCTTTATTGCTCTCTCACAGCGAACTTCCAAACAGACTAACACTAACCACAGGGTATGATATTATTGCACTGTAATTGGTGGTTTGCAGGATAAATCACTGTGCTAAATGGCATCTCTGATATAACTGCTCAATAAATGACTATTGTAAATCTAAAAAGCTCTTCACCTTGGGAGAATGTGAATCCAGCCCAGTTCATATCGTATAACGGGAGAGAGAAAAATTATCTGATAATCTTTATTTACACTCATGTCATTTCAAACCAGTTTGCCTTTCTTGCTTCTGTGTAACAGAATTCTGTGAATTGTTTCACAATTTGCTGGTTGATGTTTTCCATGCATTTACATTGAATGAGGACTAAAGGGTTCAAGCTTCAAAAACAAAGCATAAGCACCATAAAAGTATTATGGACGTGGGTGTCATTCACTGACAATCTTTTCCTCCGGTGAGATTTTCACTTGAAAATCATTGCAAACTGATCTTTGATTCAGTGAATTGAAATTGAGAACCAGTTCAGTCCGATTCACGAATGAATCATTCAGACTGGTTTGTGAACCAAATCAATTACTTAAAAGAATGATTCATTCACAAATTAGACTGATAACTACAGTATTTCTCTCAGGAAGATTTTCTGTGAATAAGTCGTTTTGACTTGTTCTTCAGGCTAAGCTGTCATATGATTTCATATGATTTGCTTATATTTATACTTTTGCCCACCTTTTGACGTTTGAAAACTTTAGTTTCCATTTGTTGTGATTGCATGGAAAAGATCTTTCTGTATTCCACAAAACAAAAAGCCAAACAGGTTTGGAACGACATGAGGGTGAGTAAATGATGACAGAATTTAAATTTCTGGTTGAGTTATTCCTTTAAATACAGTGTTTTTTTTTACTGTCGATTTATGGGAATCGGTTAAAATAGTACATTTATAAGCCAGTTTGTGCAAGAAAATCAATTTGCACTTCCCTTGGTGTGGAAACACTTGAGTGTAACGCTGCATGAGTGTCTGGTTTGGGTTCCTGTCTGCTGGTTTGCGGTGCTAGTTCTGGATTCACTTTTACAATTCTGAAACCACAGATCCGTTTCTACCAAACACTCTTCCGGGCTCCATGATTATCCACTGATTCAGATCTAAAAATGTTTATGCGTCTCTCCATAAACATGGTTTGAATGATTTGCGAATGTGTCATATGCCTTCTTCACGGTCATAACCTGAACATAAAACACAAACAGCTGTTAGCTCAGTGCCTGGACCTGTTCCTCTTTTTAAATGGATTATGAGATAAAGAGGCTCTGGCTCCGTTTCAGAACCTAGTGTGCTGCCTACATGGGCATCACATGCACACTCCCAATGCAAAATCTGTTCTGAAACTTAGGAATTGGGATTATTACTTCATACACCTTTCACATCAACTCCATAATGCATTGTGACAAGCTCAGTGAAAACGTCCATGCAAGGTGGTGAATTTATTTGGTTAAAGAAATGACAACTATATGATTAAACAAATTTACAATTAGGGTAATAACAACTATTGTGTTGTTAGCTTCGCAACATGCTAATGCCAAACTCTATAGTGGTTATGCGTTGATGTCACTTCCTCGACAGTGGCAAAAGAGCCGCTTGCGTGACAGGAATTAATAGGGGAGAACTGCGAAAACGTGAGTAAAAAAACGATTATCAGTTTAAACTTTGACTCGATTTAGTGTTCCTTACAACTTGCCAAAGATCCAGTGAATCCATGGATATTGACATGCAGCCAGTAATCGTGTTTTCTGACATTTTACACGTGTCTGATTTCGACACCAGGGAAATGCATAAAGCAAATTTGCCTGTGTGTGAACGCTTTATATAAATACAATATAGGTAGGCCTAAATCCGGGTGATCACTTGCTGTATATCAATGTTATATACTTACAGGTGAAACTCGAAAAATTTGAATGTCGTGCAAAAGTTAATTTATTTCAGTAATTCAACTTAAAAGGTGAAACTAATTTATTATATAGACTCATTAAATGCAAAGTGAGATATTTCAAGCCTTTATTTGTTATAATTTTGATGATTATGGCTTACAGCTTATGAAAACCTTTTCCCAATATTCTAATTTTGAATTTGGGGTTTTCATAAGCTGTAAGCCATAATCATCAAAATTATAACAAATAAAGGCTTGAAATATCTCACTTTGCATTTAATGAGTCTATATAATAAATTAGTTTCACCTTTTAAGTTGAATTACTGAAATAAATTAACTTTTGCACGATATTCAAATTTTTTTAGTTTCACCTGTATCGTCATATCGTCCAGCCTTAAAACTTGTATAGTTTTTTTTGTCAGTGTTTATTTAACAACGTCTAATTATGCAGAATATACAATGGTAAATATTTAATTGATGAGTTGTCAATACAATATATAGGTATGATTGGCACAAGTATTGACACACAATGATAACACCTTTCGCTGCCTGGAGTCCAGTTGTTTCTGTGAATCGCAGCAAACCATTTGCTTCTCTGTTCTGTAGCTTTCGGCAGTCTTTAAAAATATACCTCAGATTCCTTGTCAAATCTAGTTGTACAGTCAATCGCAAAGCTTTCTCGTTTTAGTGTGTTGTTTTCTCAGTATTGCCACTCAGCGGGCGTAACCGCAGTCACTCCGGCCGACGTGACGTCACGCGCATAGTATACCCTCTGCTTATAGAGCGTTTCAAATCACTCTTAGAAAAAAAGTTTCAACTGGGTTCAATATAGAACCCTTGGGTTCTTAAACTCAGTTTTAAAGAATTCTTTACGCCAAAAATATTCTATTTCAGGAGAAATCCCTTAAATTATTGCATAATAATAGAATGGATTGCATAAGTCTTAAATGATCGCAATAATAAATGTTGATGTTAATTTTTAATGGGATAGCTCAATGTTTTATACTGATAAAGTATTTTTACGAGCTGTTTAATTGATACAATTTCATTAAAATTTAAAAAATAATTCAAACTAAATCCATAAAATGAACTAAATCCATCCTATGATGGGAGCCCCTAAAAGTTTCTATATATGAAGCACCTGACAGGAACTTTAAGTTTCTACATCATAGACTGTAAAAGTTTTATTATGTTCTTTTCTTCTTAGAGTGAGGTTCTATGACATCATAGACTGTAAAGGTTCTTTTAGGTTCTTTTCCTAGAGTAAGGTTCTATGACCGTTAGGAATCCGGCTTTTCTATACACACGGAGTGGACAGCAAAAGAGCTAACTGCGTTTTGAAACCGAGCCAGTCTCTTCTTCATCTTCCACACACCATCTATGTGGAGCACCATTTATCCCTCTCTTCCGATGTCTTAACATGATCCAAATGTCACGTTGGTTTCACCCGTCCTCTCTTCCACAAGGCTTCACCAAGGCGTCGCTGTCTATGGATGCGTCTGAGGAGAACGACGGTTACTCGAGCGCCGAGGACCCCATGAACTCTGACCCTGAGGATGAGGGAGGGAAGAAGCTGGTGAGTCTCTTTGCTGCATGACTCCTTGTGTCCTCCTATGTTTGTTTGAGCACTGATGGTGTCGTGTTTGTTTGTTTTTTTCATTAGTCTCCGGGCAAGTACGTGGTAGTAGCTGACCATGAGAAAAGCGGACCTCAGGAGCTGACGGTTAAGAGCGGAGACACGGTGGAGCTGGTGAGAGAGGGAGACGACGGACGCTGGTAAGATTCACACACTCGGGATTATGGAAATACTGTCATCATTTACTCATCCTCATGTTTCACGTTATGACCCATCAATTAATCGTTTGTTTGTGGTTTTTAATAAATCAACAATTTAATATTTTTATTCTGTTTAATCAACCAATTGAAATAAATTCCAAATTTGTGCAAAGAAGCTAGCTAAAGTCAGCGAATAAAACACTATGACACAATGATAAACAATAATATTCGCAATAACACATCGTTTTACTGAATAATAATTAAACATAATTTCTTAATTTATCTTTGTAAAGAAACCTCATTGCTTAACTGGCTACTCTGCTATATCAGACGATGACATATTTTCCTGTCGGTCACCGTAACTTTTGTTGGTTACAATTCGTAACCTCACCACTAGATGAAAAACAATTACACACTGCACCTTTAAGTTAGCTTTTATTTTTGCTATTTTCAGTTTTCATTTTAAATTTAGTTTAATTTGTATTATAGTTAGCTTGTTTCCGCCACAGAATAAAACATTTTTTATCTCACTTTTTAATCTCACAATTGAGTTTAAATCTCGCAATTCTCACTTTATTTCTTTCTTTATTAACGTGGTTAATTATTTTAACATACTGAATGAATTAACCACGATTCATTTTGTGATTCAAGACGTTCTGTATTCCAGAACTGTATATTCTTCAACACAAACAATGATTATTGAGGGAAAAAAAAAAAAGATTTTATTTCGCATTTTGTTTGCTTTTAGCATTGTGTTTAGGTTATACTTGTATTATTTTCATATATTCAAAATATAATATATTCATTTAAGTCATCCTGTGGCGCACTTGAAAGTTTGCCGAGGCCCCCTAGTGGGCTCCGTTAGAGAAGCACTGCAATAAAACATAATTAAACAGTAAAGCAGTAAATAATGCTCATCATAACCAGCTCCTAATTTCATAGGCTTAATATAATTTTTAACCTGAATTTTTTCAGGTTTGTACGTAATCTGCGGACCAATAAGGAGGGCTGGGTCCCTGCTGCAAACTTGCTCACTCTCATCAGAGAATCCAAATCTTCTCAATCTCTCTCCAGCTCAGGTAACACAACTTCCAGCTTCCCATCCACCACACAATAAATCCCCATCATATTTTCTGAATTTAGCTAATGTATGCGTGTTTTCCCCACAGAAGGCAGTGGGTCTGGAAACCTCAGCACGTCGTCCAGCTGCAGCGAGACCTACACGAGCTTCTCCGACATCAAAACCTGAAGCCCGCCGCTCCAGCGCCTTGTGGCAGCTCCTACACAGTGCACTTTCTACTGAAGCTCCTCGAGCCTTCGTACTGTATTTAACCTCCTCTACCGAGAAAGGAATTGACCTCTGCGGTCAATACGCGCCATTCAGGATATTTTATATAGAGCGTCACCCTTCCTCAACCCATCTCTCCTTCATAAGAGAGAGAACGTATCTGCTGTTCACATTCTCATTAACTTTGAAAATATCGTGTGATGCTGTTCGTTTCGCATCTGCATGCATTTCCACAAAGATTAAAAGAGAAAAAGGGTTTTTTGGTCGAGTCGGCATTAACATCAAAGTAGCCTGCGGTCTAAAAGTCTTTAAATATACATAACAAGGACTCTCACATGAGCTTCCACTGGTTTTATTGATCTTGCGTTGAGAATGTCAGTGTCTTTTTGGAATGAAAGCTCCTGTCTGATTTGCTGTAGCAGCAAGACAATGAAATGTTGTTTTATACGATAAAGATTCTTGAGGTTATGCCTGGTGAAAAGTCCTGTTCACTGTATGTATTAATCTAAAACAGCTGTATAGTTTAAATTATTTCCTGTAAAAGATTTGTACAGATATTAACTTTTATCTCATGTTTTTCATTAAAACAGTATATATATATATATATCTATACATATTGTATATTATGACCACTATTGTTGTGCGTCAATGAATTGTATTTTGTTGTATTTGTCACTTTACTGTTCTACATTTTTCCAGTAACAACATACCAATTGTGTTCACATTTTATGCAATTTATTTTCCTGTACGTCACCACAGATTGTTTAATTTGGATGGTTCAAAATGTAGTCTGGACGTGTCACTCAACTTTTGTAAGACTTGATTTTAAAGGTCAGAACCTTTTGTCAAGAAGTATTACTTAAAACAAGTTCACCTATAATCCTAGACGGCTGATTGAATCCAGGATGAATTACCACTGTGCTCAAGTGTCCCCAGAACCGCACACTGTCGTTTGTTTTAACGTGTTCAGCAATACAGAAATCATTGTTAATATCTATTTAAATTGTATGTGGCACATTGCTGCATGTTACAGTAGTTTTATCTCATGCTAGTTTTATCGTGTTCTCATTTGACATAAAATATATTTCTCTATTAGACTCGTATCTATGTACATGTGTAAATATGTATCTAAGAGGTTGTATGAGATGAATGAATTTAAAGTGCTTAGGCAGAAATAAACTTCACTGAAACATTCTGTCCTCTTCTGCTGGCTCAGATTTGTCAAGGGAATATTGAGTGTGTTTGCCACATTGCTCTCATTTCTGCTTTGAAGATGACCTTTTCATTATTTTGGTAAAGTCGATCTTAAATGAATCCGCTTTTTCATCGTGCACCACAAACAACTTTATAATTTTGCAAATAAATGTTACTTAGTGATTTATTATTGACATTTTTGATTGTCATGTTTAAATGTGTTTCATGACCGTGAATGCTGAAACTTTTTGATTTATAAATAGTAAGAGCTAATATCAAGACCAAAATAAACATTTCTCTTGATAATAGAAATACCATATTATCAGAATTTTTTTTTAATCATAAAATATTTTAATGAGTAAAATTTTATGATAGAACTTTCTATGTGAAACTTGATTTGAAATATTAAGACCATCAAATATTTTTCCCTTAATTTACCATACACCGTAAAAAAAAAAAAAATTACATGATCAATAAGTTATAACAACATAGATTTTTTGCATTGAACTCATTAAAATAAGTTAAGCCATTATCAACTTTTTTTATGTTATACAAGATTCAACTAATATTTTTAAGTTAGTTTAATGTAATTTAAGTTGAAATTACTTAAATTTTTAAGTACAATCAACTTGGATATTTAACTTTGCAGCAACTTTGTTTTACAGTGAATTTTAAATCTTAGATTAGATTAGCCTTTGTCTCCTGACGGAGAAATTCATCTTGGGCATTCGAGATAACAGATACAACACAAAATACATAGCACATAACATGATTTACCTACACATAATTGACCATAATTTACCTACACACCACATTCCCCACCCCACCCCACATTCCTAGCACTTTCTATTAACACAGTAGCCTCTTTATCTCATTGCAGCTAACCCACACACCCTATTTGTTGTTATTCAATATTTTTATAGAGAGTGGTACAAATGAAAATTTAAATCTGTTTCATAATAAAAGATGAATGGTTATGCTTTTAGTGATATAATTTCATTTTTACAACTGGATTTATAAATAATAACAGCTAATATTAAGACTATAAAATAAAATAATTTTCCTTAATAATAACGATTTATCAGAATTTTTTTAAACATGAAAATCTGGTTTCTGATAATAAAAGACAATGGTGGGAACTTTTAATGGTAGAATTTCATTTTCAATACAATTGGATTTATAAATATTAAAGGGATAGTTCACCCAAAAATAAAAAATTCTGTCATCATTTACTCACCCTCAATTTGTTCCAACCCTATAAGTTTCTTTCTTCTGCTGAACACAAAATAAGATATTTTGAAGAATGTTTGTAGCCAAACAGACCTTTGACTTATCTTATTTTGTGTACAGCAGGAGAAAGAAACTCATAAAGGTCAAAAACAACTACAAGGGTGAGTAAATTATGACAATTTTCATTTTTGGGTGAACTAGCCTATTCCTTTAAGGAAAAAATATGTAATAGTGACAAAACTTGCCATTTAACAGTCTATTGTAGGATTTTTTTCTAAATTTAAGAAAACATAAAGTTAAACAATGCAAGATAAAACATTAAAGAGCATTACAATCTGAGGGAAATTAATCTTATCCAAGAGGATTTGAAACCCACCCTATTGTATATTGTTAGTATAACCTTCTCTTTTATTTTTTTTATCTTTTTTTATTAGATTTAGTTTCAATTTAACCTTTAAGAATTGCACAGATTTTTTATGATGCACAGATCGTTTAAGAGCTGGTCTGTGACTCAGAGTCTCTGCTTCAGTAACACACACTGCGCACACGCAGACTTTGGCTATGACAGTGTCGTTCAATAGTTCATGCAGGTATATGACGCGATACAAGTATAAAACGTCGTGATTCAAAATCATGAGTCATGCACTTATTTTAGTCAGTATATCTCTTCATAATACAGTCTGAACACATCCACATCCGGGTAACACGACGCCTCCCCTCAGTGCGGGAGGGAGGCTTTCAGCATCTGATCTGAGATCAGCTCGCACGTCACAGGCTAAACTGCCACGGACGGCCACAGAACCGATCCCAGATCATTCTTCAACCGCGGAAAGGCATCAGACAGGGAGTTTGTGTTACAAACCCATCATGTCTTCTGCAGATATACGCGTTTGAGTCAGTCAGTGTTTAATTCGCTCATACACACTTTCCTCTGACGTTTAGCCCAGCGCGCGCGCGCGCTCACACACAACACACAGTCTTGCTGGCGTTATCAGGACGGCTGCTCGCGAACTCACACAAGAAACCACAGCAGCCGCAGAAGACACAATTACATCGCAGCACTGTAAGTATTCAACATTTCATACATTACATACGCGATAGCGAAATAATAGCTAGATATCATATAACGTCGAACACCAACACAAGCGCACAGGCTATTGCTGTGTGCCTTTATTTTGGTGTCGCAAGCGAATAAGCTAAACGTACGCCCAATTTTCCGCATGTCGGGCTTGTTTTTGGTAACATGGTTGACCAACTGAGAGTGTATATGAGCGTTTGAGCTCGAGCGTCTGATGGGCTTCATTGCTGCTGTTCCAGTCTGTCGTTCTGTTCGATTGCAACGTTCTGTTCGCGTGTTACATTGTAACGAGCAGCTCGCTCAGTGTCACGCTGTAATTCTGCTGCTGTTTGTGTTGAATTGAGTGAACAGGCCTGAAACAACAGATCACACACCACTGCAAGGCCTTCTCACACACAAGCAGATCATGCACTGGAGGGCCTGCTCACTCAGTTCAACATGCATTTCTGCACGATTCCACACAATACCAGTATCAAATCTGTCAGATGCTTCCCTACAGTCCTGATGGAATTTCTGTCACACAAATCTGACGCCTGAAGGTGAAATGGCATTTAGCCTTGTTTTTTTATAATGTGGTCTGCAGTCCAATGATAATGTGTATTTTTAAAAGCATTTTATTTTGGAGAACTATTACAAACATGCCTAAATTAATGACATAATTTATTGATAATATGTTGATTAAAAGATATTCAACTCATTGTAAATTAATTTTATTATTTTTAATAAAACTGTTATATATTAAAACGAATAATTTTAATGACCAAAATGTTTAGCTGTGTCCCACATACTTTTAAACAACCCTGATACTGAATGTTTTATTTATTTATCATGATTTCTTTCAAATTTCTTTTATATTTCTAAAATGACACATTCCCTAAATTGTCACACCCCAGGAGTGACATCATTTGAATAATTTCTTCATCATATCGGGAAGTTTTTTTTTTTTGTGTGTGTAAAATCTTGACTTTAGTGTTAACTCAACCCTGTTACCAAATATTATTTCTATAATTTATGGAAATATAAGTTAATCAGTAAGCACAATTTTCAGTTTTTGGTCACAAACAAGCTACCTGCTGGCTGAATTTGCAACCCAGAATATCTATCCATTCTGTCACACATTTATTATATATTTTTTTAGGAATTCTGTTCTTGTTTTGTACCCAATTCCTTGGTAGTAATTCAATCTGGTTTCTCATCACCATCTATCTCTCATTTATCTAGGGCTAGGCTATGTCCAGTGCTTCAGACTAGATCCAAATATTGCGGCGCTAGGGTGTTGAAGGTGGTATTTACAGTTAGTAAACAAAGGTGGCGCTTAATTTTTTCTTTGCCGAGGACTATATAAAAATCCTAAAACTGTCACATAGCAAACAGAGGACCTGTTCACTGACTGTTAAATAAATGTGGTCATGTGACATTCCTCAGCGATGGGCCTTTGATGGTTAAGGTGGTATTGGGATAGTAAACACGGGCGAGGTGAGGGTGGGATGTGTTTCTGGAGATCGGGTATGACTTCATGACTGACGCGAGTCAGGTGTTGGTTTTATTGCTGCCCGTGTTTACATAGTGAATTATTGTATAATAGGTTATTCCCACACCTAGATTGCAGAGTGTGCAAAGACTAGTATGAGCAGTATTTTAAAAAAAACTATTGAATATTTTCTTTAAAGAATCCTCTACAGGAGGTACTATCAAACTATATACTTTATGTAATCATTAATCTGTCGTAAGGTCAGGTGGTGGTAAGATTGTAAGATGTATTGAATGAACGCAGCAGTAATATGAAGGGAAACTGTTCAAAGATCAGCTGCTGACAGGTGGAGGAACAGGAAATTTCTAACTCTTGGACTCTCTCTCTCTCTCACACACACACACACACACACACACACACACACACACACACACACACACCTTAGGTTCTTAGATCACAGGATTACCAGTCACAAGTTTCACTTAGTTCTCTCGGAAAAACAGTGAATATTCCCCTCATTATAATTGTGTGTTGAAAAGTTCCTCTCACGTCACATTCTGCTGTCAACCGTCAAAATGGCTTTGTTTCCACTGTGAACAGAGTCATTGAATCAAATTAATAAGAATAATCATTTAGTTTAATTCAAAGTACATGTTAGTTCACGGCTGGAACAATGAATGGAGTTTTTGTCTTTAATTTATATAATAATTAAAGCTACTTACTCACAGACTGAAGTGGAGTTTCAGATCATAACTGTTCTTAATTATTTAGATTTCTGGTGAAATGTAAATGGTTTTAAATCGGTGTTAAGAACTTATAGTCTTTTTTTTATTGATTGAAATAAAGATAAAAAAAGAAAATGTAAATATTAGATGAAAAACTTGCAGCTTAAATGGAAAGATCTGTTCTTCAGACTAAATTGTCTGTTGTACCTACTGATATCTTACTGTAAAACCAAATGAATATAATCTTCCAAAAAATATTTAAAGAACAAAAAATGTTAATGTTAACATTAAAAATGTACAAAAGCACAACAAAATGACACAAACTTAAACTAAAATGAATAGTATAAATATAAAAGATACAATAATAATATATAAATAATACTAAAATAACTGGTTTTAATGGAACATTTGCACTACTAGGAACTTACCTACTCATTCAAGTCATCAAAAGTTTAACGTATAACAGCAATAATGTTTATTTTTAAAAGAAATTCATGAGGTGGCATTTTTTGTACTTGTGTAATTTCAAGCATTTACACAAACATTAGAGCCCAAGATCATGAGAAACATTTAAGTCAAGTATGTGTGCTGCTTTTGATTAATGTAAAATTTCCTGTTTAAATATTTCAGGCTATTATCTCCTTTTAAACTTTGGTAGACTTCTTCTTCGGTCTCTGTGTTTAGTTGTCAGCATTTAAGAGGGCCATCAAAGACGACTTTTATTTTTTTCTATTCCAGCCGTTCTACAGCTAGAAGTCTACGGCCGCTACCATGCCACTATTTGGTAAATCTCACAAGAACCCCACAGAAATTGTGAAGACCCTGAAGGACAACCTCTCCATCCTGGTCAAGCAGGACAAGAAGACAGAGAAGGTATGAGTTTGAAGTTGTCATATTACAGCATTTGCTGGCAGTTTCTGGGGGGGGGGGGTTTATCACCTGACTATAGGAATTATATCAGGTAACAGTGCAGACATGGCAAAAAAGAAGAAGCGCTGAGCACTATTGGTCAGGAGCATCATGCAAGCTGCTTCTGATTGCTAGCTGTGGTGTCTGTCGGGAGTTATAAAGCACACGAGACGGGAGTAACAAACTTCATCCATCTTGTTTACTCTATCTCTTTTGTTCTCCACACATTACGTCATTACACAACACTTCAAAATAGTAGTCAACGATACAATGTTACTCATGAACACACATCAACAGATCGCTGCAATATGGCATACTTAACTGGGACTGTACAGTACATCACTCCATCACTTTAATAAGCCTGATTTGGATCGAGTGCGGTGTGTTTACACTAAAAAGAATGTTCCAGTGCCTGGTTAAGATGGCACAAAAGTGACTGTAAGGTTTAATGAATTTGCCACTCTGTGTTTTCCTTGGTCCACCGGTCAGATTTTTTTTTTCTCCCTTATTTTTCCACTCTTTTCCCAAGATTTTATTCCATTCCATTTTCTACTCCAGTTGTTCCAGATCTCTCAGATGATTGCATAATGAACTTGACTATTGAGTGATGATGCTGAAGTTTTCCTAGGTCTCTACGGCTTTAACCTCAGACACATCGTAGCAGAATATCAGCGGTTATATCCTGTAAATCAGGCTTCTTTCCACTGCTGAGTGTCTTTTCCATTGTGTTTTTGCATTTTTCATTTGCTTTTTCAGAGAGACAGGCCTGTCCTCAGGCAAATACGAGTTTTAAATCAGTGCACTAGATCGCGGTGGACACTGGACATGAATAATCCTATCGTAGTAAATATTCATTTTGATAACTATGACTGTGTTTAGCCACGCTTTTGATAAATTTGCATAAAGTCTACTCAACTTTTTTTTATTATCTGAAGGGAAGTGTTACATGGAAATGTCTATGAATGGCCTATGTGAGTTTTGTGAGCAATATGCACCAGTCTAATGTGGACATGCAGTCTGAAACTGGGATTTGCACTTAGCTTTTTAAAGACATAGCTTTTTTTTCTTCCAAAAGAGCTTTTCATTTGAATTGTAGTTGTTTGTTGAATTAGGCTAGTTCAGATAAATTAGCCCGCTCATCTCAATGTCAATTTACTCGTTCTGAACCCCATTTTCAGAGCGTCCGTTAGAGACCCAAATGAGCGAGAGGTTGGATTCCTTCCTGGAAGCTCTCATGTTGGTGCCGAGAGTAGAAAGATGTCGCAGAGGTGGGAATATCGCTCCACTGCCCGACCTCTTGCTCATTTTCACCAGCTTGCTAAGGCCCTTTTCGGCAGCCTCCCGCTAAAGTCAAGCGTTTGAAGCGCTGGGAACCTGCTGATTGTTATCCCGAGGGCCTGGGGCTCTTCCAGCTGGAGGGAAATCCATATGCTTCACAATGCCTCCACGCTGTCAGACTGAGCGGTTTCAGCAGCTGATAAATAGCTAATGATGGTCTTTGTATAATGAGCTTACATGTGAAATTACCCAGAATCCTTTTAGGTGTTCAGAGCAATATGTGGCGTTGTTACCATATGGTCTGCATACACATGTTCAGGAACGCCTGAGTTGTTTTGAATTGACAGCATATTTTGAAGTGAGACTTAAGTGATTTTTGTGTGTGTGTTTGTCAGGCTTCAGAGGAGGTGTCGAAATGTCTGGTGTTGATGAAGGAGATCCTGTACGGCACGAACGATAAGGAGCCGCACACAGAGACGGTGGCCCAACTGGCCCAAGAGCTCTACAACAGCGGCCTGCTCATCTCACTGGTGGAAAACCTCCAGGTCGTCGACTTTGAGGTGAGGATGCTTTAAGACAATAAGTGACATTATAATACAAAGCACTACAGAAGACATGACGTTTGTATTATATACACACTACCAGTCAAACTTTTGGGGTCAGTTGTCTGTCTGTACACACCTGGTACGTGTGGAATCCAGATGTGGGCCTGGTCTGGGCCGACACTATGTTGCTGTCTGTCTGTCCATCCATCTATTTCGCTCTACTGTTGTTTGAACATGCATTTTTTTTCTCTCTTTTCTTTTTATTCACGATTCTAATAATTGGTATAACGTGGGCGTCTATGTGTGTGTGCAGGGTAAAAAGGACGTTTGCCAGATCTTCAACAACATCCTGCGCAGGCAGATCGGAACCCGCAGCCCAACGGTGGAATATTTCTGCTCTCATCAGGAAGTTCTTTTCATCTTACTCAAAGGGTGAGAAGTGATGGGTATTTTTGAAATGCAGCATGTGAGCATGTTACTTATAAACTTCCTGCATGGAAAGGCTTCTAAATGTTGCAGTTTTCCTTCCATCACTCCATCCATTTAGCAATAAATGTATGCATGCAGCATCAATATGAATAGATCTACAATCATCAAGCTCCATACACCTGAACATGGCCCCTGTTGAGCATTAATTTGTGTGTGTGAACGTGACATTTCTACTGTGATGTCGTGGCAGGTATGAGACCCCTCAGGTGGCATTGAATTGTGGGATTATGCTGCGCGAGTGCATCCGGCATGAACCTCTCGCCAAAATCGTCCTCCACTCTGAACACTTTAAAGATTTCTTCAGCTACGTGGAGATGTCCACATTTGACATCGCTTCGGATGCATTTGCCACCTTTAAGGTGAGCGCTATATTTTATTAAATATTACATTATTCATTTATACTAGAGCTGCATGATTCTGGATAAATTGAGAATCACGTTTTTTTGTGTGTTTTTTTAAACAGATCATGATTCTGATCAGACAACTAAACAAAATAACATGTAATTTACTTAAGGTTCTGACCAATTTTAATTGATATTTAAAATGTTAAATGAATCTGAACAAATTATTTAAAATTGGTTTGGATGAATGAATCAATGATTCGCTCTTAAATTCTTCACTTATTTCATTATTAGATTTAGAACGAATCTCTTAAAGGGGTGGTTGAGTATGATTTCACTTTTCTAACTTCAAAGTTCAAAGCAAAGGAAGATATTTGCTTTTAAAGAAAAGGACTACAACAAACGGCTGGTAGGGACTACACAACATTCCTCCCGGGTTAGTGACATCAGCAAGTCTAAAATGTACATAAGCCCCGCCCCCGGGAACACAGTCCATGTTGAGAAGAGGGAGAGTTGTTATATATAGTGCATTTGTGAGTCAGCTCAAACTTTAGCATCCATCTTTTCACATGCAAAAGAAAAGTCACTCTGTGTGCGTCTCACAACAGTTCCTATATGAGCGATTTATAGATTATCATGACAGAATATGCTAATTGAAGATAGTTAACTCCACATCAGCAACATAAATTCATCAACTAACCTTTCAGAGACGTCCTGTTGCATTCTACATGTCACTTCTTCTTGAGTCTCTCCATCCTTGTCTGACTCAGTTTTAACATTAAAGGCAGAACAGTTTCTATCATTAGTGTGTCTGTGAGGTAATCGCAGCTGCTAACACACATAAGCTCTTGAAACCCCGCCCTCTGCAGCAGCTCATTTGCATTTAAAGGACCAGGCACAAAACGGTGCGTTTTCTCAAAACCTCAAAAAGTGACAACTTGAACATGCTAAATAAAAATATCTGTGGGGTATTCTGTGCTAAAACTTCACACACACTCTCTGGGGACATCAGAGATATATTTTACATCTTGTGAAAAGGGCTTTTTACCACCTCTTTAAATGATTAAATGACAAATACATGTTTTAAAGTCACTTGTCGCCACCTACTGGTGTAACTATGTAATCGATACTATCGTTATTTGAAGTTACTTTCAGGGTGATTTATTCTATTTTGATCTGTTCCATAGACATGAGTCTTTTTATAATTTATATATATAAACTTTTATCCCAGTACTTATGTAATATTGAATCGAGATCGCAATCTTTTAATGAGTAATCTTGCAGCTCTATTGGATGCATAAAGTATTTGATAAATGGGAAATTACACTAAATATATTGTTTTTTGTTGTTGTTTTTTACAGGATCTGCTCACAAGACACAAGGTTCTGGTGTCAGAATTTTTAGAACAGAACTATGATGCGGTAAAATATTTTTTTTTTGTTTTGTAATTTATTATTTTTTTCATAGAATTGTGAAAACCTGAGTTTTTTTCTCTCTCATCTTCCAGGTTTTTGATAACTATGAGAAACTGCTTCACTCTGAGAACTATGTGACCAAGAGACAGTCGTTGAAGGTGTGTGTTCTGACATCTGCTTTCTGTCGTCTGGAGCCTGTCCTGTCATTAACATCATGTGTTTGTGTGACAGCTGCTGGGTGAACTGCTCCTCGACAGACACAATTTCACAGTCATGACACGGTACATCAGTAAACCAGAGAACCTGAAGCTCATGATGAATCTCCTGAGGGACAAGAGCCCCAACATTCAGTTTGAGGCTTTCCATGTCTTTAAGGTACAAAAACTTGAGACACTACTTGAATTTACCCCTTCTTTTCCTTGCATGGAAAATACAATGTCAGGATCGAGGCTGTCAAACTCCAAAATGACAAAAAAGCACCATAAAAGTATCAAAAAGTAGTTAATGTGACATCATATGGACTCACATTTTAGATTAATAATTTGATACAGTGAACTTTTTGTGTACGTACATGTTTTTGCTTTACTGATATTTAAAATAAAAACTGCATGTAATTACTTTAATGTATATCACTATATAATTACGCAAATCTTTCCTTTTAACCCACCCTTAACCTACCTAGACCACTAAACCTGTCCTAATATTACCCGTACCCCACTTCAATAGCAGCACAAGTGTTTGGCAATACAACACAATAAGTACATTGTACTTACAATTCATTTAGATGGAAATACATAGTAGTTAAAGACACCTAATAGAAAGTGGGACTCGTATATTCATCAAAAGTGGTTCATATGAAATATATATTACATATTATAGAAATATTAAAAGAAAAAAAATCATACTGAAAAGTAAACTTATTGTATGCTTCCTAGTTGTATATCATTGTAAGAATCTTTTTTATTTTTTTCTCTCTCAGGTGTTTGTGGCCAATCCAAATAAAACGCAGCCCATCGTAGACATTCTTTTGAAGAACCAAACGAAACTCATCGACTTCCTTAGCAACTTTCAGAAGGATCGCACGGACGACGAGCAGTTTAACGACGAAAAGACGTACCTCGTCAAACAAATACGAGACCTAAAGAAACCAGCCTCCTAAACTTTAGCTACTGCAGTATTAGGGAAAAGAAAAAAAAACGACAAAAACCCCACAAAAAAAAAATATTAACAATAATAATTCTATTTAAAATCTTGAAAAATGTGTCTCTTCTTAGTTCTGAGGCGTACAAAAGAAGGTTCCTCATCATTGATGTTCTCTGTTCTTATTTGCTTTTCTTTTTCCTTCCTCCTTTTATTTGATCGCAAACTCTCGTGCCATGATAGGATGTTTTAAAAGTAGGACGCAGCCAGTTTGAGTCACGGGACGAACACATCAAGACACATCGCGGATGAGGAAGTACAGGTAAACTTTAATTTTCCGTTTCTGGACACTCCACACTCCTCAGCAGCGCCACAGTCTGAAGAGATCGTGTTGTTTGGATGTCGCTGAGATTCCTAAATGATCAGTTACGAGCTCTCTCGATATCTTGTAACTGCACTAATCTTCATTCTTGCATTCCTCCTTTCTGTCGTCTTTTCTCGGGCATCAGTGTGACTTGCATTCGCTTTTATTTGATTTGTTCAGAACACTACAAACCTGATCATTTCCTCCCTGTTCTCTTTATTCTGTTTGTGTTTTATAAGAATTATCTAGAAGGATGAATTCATTTATCAGTATTTTAATTATTGTTCATCTGAGCTGAAACCGGAAGAGCATGTGTGGGTCTCCATGTACATTTTTGAGTTGCTGCCAGGCCGTTTTTTTCTGATCGGAAAGCATCGCTGTTTTGTTTTATATATTTTTATTTGATGTTTACCTAAAGCTGATTTTGCTCTTAAGGTGGTTGCCATTTTAGAAGGATCTTGGAAAATCAACGTTGGCGCTAAGTGTATATTCCAACTCGTAGATTTCATGTAGATCAGTGAAGTAAATCTATAGTGCTTCGGCATTACTATCGTATGCTCTATACTATAGTTACCTTAGTGCTATTGAATTTGTTAACTTTAGTACATCATACTAAAGTACTTCTTATACTGTCGTGCAGCTGTAGTGTGATATTCATTTCTATACTATAGTATTCCTTTTACTGTAGTATGTATTTTGTGCTATAACCCATAATTCAGCTGTCTTTGATGATTTTGACAGAAGTAGATTGTTGCATAGGTGAAAAAAACAGATGAAATGAGGACGCAAATGTACAAAACAGGTGCCTTTTGTTCTTGAGTTGTTAATTTACTTTTTTTTTTTTTTGGAGAATACATTTTGGAAGGGGGAGCTTAATTTCTTTTTGTTTTTAATATGTTCCCATTGAGCATATTTAGCTTGATTAAGCAATGAACCTCTTTAACTCACTATATTTGAGTTATGCTGTTGAAGAAAATTCATTAAATTTCATTATTTTTTTCCTCTACAGTTGATTGATTTCAGTATTTTCTTTTCTTTTTTTTACAGTCATCTTTAGTTATATGTGATTAATAAAATATGTTTAGGTGGATTGGACCATCACAATCAAATTCATTTGGACTCTAGGCAACAAGTTTCAAATTTGAAATATCCATCTGAGCCAAATTTATTGAATACATTTGTCAGAAATGACATTGACAGTTCAAAATTTGAATCATTTTTTCCTACTACACATATACATTTGCAGTTTCCATCTGAATAGTACCATATCAATAAAGAACAACTGAAGCACTGGCAGTATCACTGACTCCTTTTTAAAAGAAATGAAGCTCATAGGGTACTGTGTAGATCTGTACACTATAAATTAAGAACTGATTTTAATAAATACATTTTCTGTATTTATTCACAGTTATTCTTGTCCTTTCAATTTAACAAATTTATAAAACAGTGCTGTGTGCAATTTTAAAACCATATAACCCAGTTTCTAAAATGCATATAATTAATTTTTTTCTTTAACGGGCTGTCCTATTAAACTAATAAAACTAGCTGTATTGTAATTATAAGATCATGTTTGTTTGCATCATTCAGCGTGAGTATGGCAGGTTAAATGTTCATTATCACCAGGAACTGAAAGAGTTTGAGATGCATTAATGACATTTTAAGGGAATAGTTCACTTGAAATGAAAATTCGGTTACCAAACAGTTGATGGACCCCATTGACTTCCATTAGTATTTTTAATATTTTTTTCCTACTGAAAGTCAATGAAGTCCATCAACTGGTTGCCGAGATTCTTCAAAATATCTTCTTTTGTGTTCAGCAGAAGAAAGAAATTCATACAGGTTTCATACTTGAGGTTTGAGGTGAACTATTCCTTTAACATCATCTGTTGCTGCCATACATACAAGAGAGCAGCTTTCGAAATGTTTTCTATGATCGCAGTCTCTTATTGCACTGAAAGTGGGTTTCCTTGTCTCTTCGTTTCATGCAGCCATCTGCAAAAAAAAAAAACACATTCAGGGTATATTCCATGTAATTATCATGCAGCTTTTAGGAACTTATTTGAGAAACTACATTGAATATTATACAATATTTTAATATTAGGTACTTCAAAGTTAAATTAATAAACTACCGTTAAAGTCGACATGAAATCAAAATTGACCCTATTTACTTTGTTAGCGCATATTACTAGTCTTATGGTGAACAATTAATCCGTGCAAGTTAATACACAGAAAAAAACAAGGCTTGTTTGAGATGAGCAAAATCTGCGCAGAACCGATCACCGGTGATCAGCGCGAGATGCATGCCGGTTAGAAAAGTGTCCGAGTGCGGTCCGCCTGGCTCTGATGTCATGATGACGTAGGTTTGACGGCTTGGGTTGAAAACGCTTAAACTACTTTCCTCAAACCGTTAGTCTGCTATGAGCAGAGATGGAGAGGAGGAGCGCTGAAGTACAACCCTGCCCTCTGTTCAATATTCCCTTTCACTTGGAAATACGTCACAACACTTGAGAAAAATCGTTTGCAACTTAAAGGTGTTCAAAATGGTGAAAATGTGGTGACCAGTCACTGGGTCTAAAAAACACTTTAATTGCACATTTTAACCTAAATTGTTGATCTTGGTTAAAAAAAAATTAAACAGACATGTGACAATTACCAACAATACTGAACTGCATT
Source organism: Phoxinus phoxinus (assembly GCF_949152265.1). Lineage (NCBI taxonomy): Eukaryota > Metazoa > Chordata > Actinopteri > Cypriniformes > Leuciscidae > Phoxinus > Phoxinus phoxinus. Next base: position 33,595,362 of record NC_136881.1, read on the forward strand.
TGGTAAAGTAGCTGCCTGTGGTGGCGGTTTTATGATATTCATTGATCTTTAGTAAAATATAGATGATTCAAAGAATGTCACATGTGTGACTCTCACTTGTTAGTGTGAGAAGATTCTGTTTATGTACCTGGGAAGGCAGAAGGGAGAGACACTCCAGAGAACAGACGAACGAGGACCTCTGACCTAGATGTCAGAAGGCCATTTGATGCAGGGGGGGGGCTTAGTGACGAATCTAAACTAGTGTTATGGCTTCCTTGTCTATGGAAAACCACTGGATGGAAAACTACTGTGGGAGGAGGGCTCTGAAGAAGAAGACCTTGAATCTTAGATAAAAGCTGGTTCAGTCTGTCTGGGGGTGTGGCACTCTTCTGCACAGGGTAACAGCTGTGTATTAGACTGCTCCTTCTTGCAAGAATAAATACTTTAATTTTATAATTTGACTCTGAGTCTCCCTTACGCAGTGATGTTTGTTTGATGAATTTTTGCCACAACAATTTGGTGTCAGAATAGTGGGATTCCTTGGACGATGCCTCCTGGACCTGAGATCGGACGGTGTTTGGCCACCTGGACTGAGTAAGTTCCAGCTCTACCTCGTAAACTTGAGAGAGAGAGGCCGGCCGATGTCAGAGCCCGGGAGGATCGGACACTGGAATCAAAGAACTCAGGTGGCTCCAAACAGCATCTCTGGGTAAGGCATAATTAAATTAAGTTTAATTGGGGGAAGAGTGAAATTGAACCATATTGGCTGAGAACTGTTTTCTGTGGTACGTAATCTGAAATTAATTGAGATCTACGTACAGATCAAGATATTTCAAACAGATACGAGGAAAATAATCTGAAATTAATTGAGGTCTGTGACAGAACAAGATATTTCAAGCAGATAAATAATCTGGAATTAATTGAGAACTGTGGCAGACCAAGACATTTCATACAGATAGGTACCTGGAAATTAATTGTTCCACCACGGAGCAAATTATTTTTGGGTGCTGAGGCTAATTAGGGGGAGCCAAGAAAATCGTAACAGATTTGTTGGTAAACCGTAATTAGGAGGACACTAATAGTGACACTAATAGTGTAACCCGTCCGACTGGGTTAAAAGAAAGGTCGGGTTTGTCGGGGACGCTTGACAAATAAAGAGAACGCGCGCAAAGAGAAATCCACAGAGAACAGAGAGCAGCAATATGGGGAAGTCTCAAAAGCAAGCTTGCGAAATTTGGTACACCGGTGTTTTGTCAAATGAGATAAAATTAAGGGCAGAAATGTATGATATTGAGCGCCAAAAGATGGTGCTGGAATCAGTTGAACAGGGCAGTGAGAAACAAAAGTTGTTGTGCCTGCGTTCAACGTGTGTAAAAGTGTGAAAAGACAATGAGTCGTTGGCTTGAAGCAGATAAAAGAGTCGATGTAGAATGTATTTCCATATAGTAAGATTGAATATAACTGATAAAAGGTTTTTATTTTTCATCCATTAGATGGATGCATGACATTAGATGTCAGAAGATTTTTTTGTAACAAAGGTTGATCCTCTTTGTGAAGGATTGAGATTTGAGTAATATGATATTTTGGTTTCTGTAAAAACAGTAAGTATAAGTGGGACAGAGACAGTAATGATAATACTTGTTGAATCTGCAGACTAACCATTTTGAGAAGAAAACAACTGTAGAAAATGTATGTTATGAAAATAACATTTCTGATAAAAGTTATGGAACTATTTATGAACGGCTGTTAAGTCAGATTAAGAAATGGTATGAAAAGTGAGGTTCAGATTAAAAATAATAATGATAAGGTATTGAGTATGATTAACAGGGATTAACATGATTTAAGATAATGAATGTTTCATTAAGCAAAATGGGGAACAATTCTATATTTTAGTGGTAAAATAAAGAGTGAAATTATGTTTACTTTTGGTTTGACAACCATTATCTTTTGAACCTAAAGACTCCAGCTATGCTGGGAGTACAGCAACAGCGCGTGCTTATTCAGCCCGGCTTCCGGGTGTTAAATGTGTACTTGCTATTGTAATCAGTGTTGTTGATGATAATAGCGAATTAGAGAAATGTAAAGACAGATTTTGGAATTCAATAATGTAAAATGTCGGATATTTTGGTTGATATTAAGTCATTGAGGGAAAAAGACATTGTCTGTTTTATAAAGGAAATTATGGGTCGGGGATAATTTTCCCTGGACAAGTGTTAAAGTTAAATAGAAACTTTGTGAAAACAACTTAGAAACAATTTATGCATTTCCGTGCAGTTTATGAAAATGAATGTTCTGCCAATAATGATGAAGATTATGATTTGGCTTGTGTGATAGAATCCGCCACTGGTGGACTGTCAAAGAATAGAGAGAACTGCTTATCAGCTCTGTTTACAAACTGATTGGAACACACTGCTTCAAGTGTGTGCAGTAAGTTGGAGCTGTTTTGAAAGCTCACAGAGAGATCAAGTGTGCAGTAGGCAAGGGGACAGAGAATGTTTTAATTGTGGTCAGCTGCATTTAGCAGTAACTGTAAATGCCCACTCAGAAAGGTGGAAAAGAAAGTTGATGGAATGTGAAAGTGACGTGTATTAATGTGGGTTTGAAAGTAGAACAGGATTTGAAGACGATATTAAAGTTTTCGTCTGAGAAAGAACTAAGAATGTGAATGCAGGGCTAAGTAAATGAAAGAGAAAAGAAAGTTGAGAGATGGAAGTCGTAAGTGAATGAAAGAGAAAAGAAAGTCGATAGATGGAAGTCGTAAGTAGATTGAAAGAGAAAAGAAAGTTGATAGATGGAAGTCGTAAGTAGATTGAAAGAGAAAAGAAAGTTGAAAGATTTAAGTCGTAAATAAATCCTTTTAAAAAGGAAAATAACTAAAGTACTAGTAAATGTGAAATTAAAGATAAGGAAATATTTTAATTGAAAACCTGACAACTAAAATGTAGATGTTTTAATGAAACGTTATTGAGAAATAGAATAACTAGGCTATTTGTATTTAAGACCAGATAAGCAGAAACCGTAGCACTGGCTTGCTAAATGTAAAAATGTAGAATATGAGAAACATTGTACCAACTCCTGAAGGCCTGAGTCTCTCTCTCATTCAATGTCAGAAGGCTGTTATCTTAGCCTGTCATGACGATAAGTAAAGCACAGTGTTTCAGTTGAAAATGATAGACACAGATGTTAAAAGAAATCATGTTAAAGGAAATCATTGCCATTCAGAGGGCATTTTGTACTTAAATATTTTAGATTTGTAAAACTGAATGACTTTAAAGAAGTCTTTAAAATAATAATGTAGACCTGAATTGAGAAGTGACATTTTTGTACTTTGTTATTTTAGGACCAGTAACGTATTTGTCTGATCTTAGCCTTCACCATGACACAGGACCTATGACCATGCTATAGATGTGCACTGAATAGATGGATGTGAATAAAGTTCACTGTGATTTTGTTGATTCAGACATGTCTAACAGATTTGAGTGATTAAATACTGTTGTTATTAACCTGTCTCCCTTAACAATATTAGGCAGTCCAGGTGGAGGTGAGGTGACTCTTGAATGTGTCTTTCCTAAGCTCCAGAAAAACAGCTGAGTTCTGTTGAAGAAACTGATTGTGTGATGCGAGCGGGTCACCAGTGGGTACGTGGCTACTCAAAGACGGGATGATTTTCCTGGCCAGGAGACATTCTAACGCAGGGGGTCCCGGACACTGCATCTCCGGATGGAGGTGTTATATGTGAGAAGGTATGAGAGTTGAGCGCTGATTACCAGAGGCCACTGGGGTCAGCAGAGCATTGTGGGGTCAGCAGAGCATTGTTTGACCGAGAAAATGTGAGTTCCTCTATACCACTCACCAGAGAAAACCCCCCCTCGCAATTCACTGTATGGCTTGTTTTCAACTGTGACAAGTCTGATGGAAATTATAGATAAAGAGCTGATGGGAAATGTGCTTTCAAGAGCCGGCTGAGACCATCTGATTGTCATTATTTTAATTCCTGATATATTAATTTATATCAGGAACATGTTGCCTTATGGGCAAGGAAAATTAAAGAAGTTGATTTTGAACTAATATGTCTATAGGATGGTTTTAACTCCTGAAGGTTAGACATGGTGCTGGTTAAAGATTAAGACAGTTTTTGTAAGAGTTTGGATAACAAAGGTTAGGTGAATTGAGAATTTATACAAGTATTCAAACTAAAGATAACCTTATAAATACTCAGAGCATAATGTATTTTAGATTATTGTAATGGTTAAACATTTGTATATTAACATTTGTGAACTATTAAGGGTTCTAGACTATGATTAATTAAGTTTCAGTCTTAGGAGGCTGTTGAAAATATTATTTGTGTAAGAGAGACGGCTGAGTGGAGGAAGGGATTTGGTACTCTGTTTGTCTTTCTGGTATCAGGCATGGTAAGGCAAGCTTAAACAAAATAATGATAATGAACCAAAACAACCCAGTTGACTTTTCTAAAGAAAAAATGAATAATGAACAGATAGAACATTTGAAACGGTTTGAAAGGCCATGTAAAATTATATAAGAGCTACAGAAAGATGTGAAGTTTAAATCTTATTTAAACCTTAAATATTATACTTTTAGAGTTAATATAAAAAAAAGCGAACATTGTAAATGAGCAGTTAACATGCTGTATGTGTGTCTAGCATAAGTGTGTGAGATGGTGACAGCACTTTATGTCTTGTGTTAGTGTAGGGCAGCTATTCCGCCTGAATAGTGAGTATATTGTGTCTTTAACCTCTGGAGAGTGTTTTTTTTTTTTTTTCATTACAGATGTGTTAAGGCAAGTGACAAATTGTAAAGAAGGCAAATGCTGAGTGAATATGATGAGAAGATGATAGAGAACATGGGACGAGTTGATTGGTCGTCACGCTGTGTCTGGTAGTAATTACTTTTGTCATTTATGATGTGGATTTGAATTACTTTTGGATAAGTTTAGGTATTTATATAAATTGGAATTGTGGAGTTGTTGATCATGGGTTGAAATAAAAGAAGATGTTATAGATTTGACAGCAACAACAAAGATGTGACACATTGGCTAAGTCAATATCAAATTATGCAGAGAGCCATATATGATTATCGTAAACAAGAGGAGAATGTTTTTTTGACTGACATTGACCAAGTCTGTACAGCACGACCTGACGAGATGAAACTACTGATGACTTTTAAAAATGGTCGCGAGACAAAACAACAGGAATGAAAAGCAGGATACGCGGTTAGACTGAGGGCCGTTGCCCTTCAAATACTATGATAAGAAAATGAAAGTGTGGCTTTAAGTGAAGAATGTAATATTTTTGTTTCAGAGACAGAGAAAGATGTCTGGAGGAAATTTGTCTGAAGGACAACGTATGGGTGTTAAATGTAGACACTATGTTGAATGTATGTTAAATTGATGATCGAGTTGTGTCGACCATCAAAAGGGGGATGCTTTAGGTTTTATATTCTTTATGGAATAAATGTTGGGAGAACACTAGGGGTAATTGGGTAAAAGCCCTGAAAGAAGCCATTCTTCTGCCTAACAAAATTGCTGTCTGGATTGTTTCAACAGGACGTTTCCAAGGGCATCGAAGGCCGTGGCAGAATAGTAGACAAAAGAAAATACGTACTTTACTATCTGATGATAACCTCGAAATTTGTTTTTCTTTACAGAGAGCATGCAGAATTGGGAGACAGGGCAAAATGTGTTGAATAATGGCTATGGATGAATTTTGCTAACTGTCCTGGCCTGATTGTTATTATTGTGGCAGAAAGGTGCTACACCTTGTACAGAGCATAACCTAAAATTTTCCTTTTTCAGAATGTCAGGATGGATTGCATCAAGCTGAACTGATTCTGTTTTCCAAATGTATGAATATTGACTTGTGAACGATATGTGTTTTTCAGGGGAAAAGGACTTCGACTCTAATAAGCAAGAAATGTCTAATGATAATATGTTTCAGTAAACAGATTTTGAAAATTTCACAGGTCTATGGGACGAGGGAAAGACAAATCACTAACAAAATACTTAAGGTCTCCATTCACAGGTGACAGCAAGCAGGAAATGGTTCATTCCATTGGGGGTGTGGTTGTGATCTCAGGTGACACCTGGGTCCAAGCCGCTCACCTACACCAACACGCCTGGAGGAGGATGTGCACCAACTAATGGGTTAAGAATGTGGTTTTGTGATGATTTTGAGGATTTTATCTGATTATATCGAAATAGGGTTTAGTATTGATATTGGTATATGACAAATGATTTGATTGGTTACTGATTTATTAGAAAATATTTAAGGCAAATGTTTTCAGGAAGAGAAGATCTATTAATTAATGTAAATTATAAGGATTATTATTGAAGCTGATTAAGTAGAACCACTGCCTGATTGAATTAAAAGTAAAAGAACAAAATATGGGGAAAATGTTGAATGTGTATGAGTTATGATTGTATGTGTTATTCTGATAATTTTGTTATTCATGGGTGAATATGAGAAAACTGGAATGTCTGTTCAATTGGTGAAAATGACAGTCTATCTGAATGATGATGGGGATGAACAAAATTATGCAGATGATTCAAGTAGAGATTACAGTTAAATGTGTTGATATTTTCTTTTCTTTTTGAGAACGATTGATATGTAAAGGAGGGTTTTTTTAATTTTTTTTAATTTTTAATGCTTTTACCATTTGCATTTTATTGTATTGTTTGTTTTTCCTACTGTTTATAACTATTTTTTTCCTTACTAGTGTGACTGCGGTAGTGAGCCCGGCATTAGTAAATTGTTTACTTGCTTGCTAAATAATTAATGGGGCTTTCCCCAACAAAAACAGCCTTATGCTTCTTCATCCTAAACTTTTTTTTATTCACAGGTTCAAGGAGAGTGATTTTTATGATGTGATGTAATGACTTGAACTTGCATTTATTATTATTGTTGTTATTATTATTATGTTTGATTAATAATGATAAAAAGTGAGGAGTGTGGTGGCGGTTTTATGATATTCATTGATCTTTAGTAAAATATAGATGATTCAAAGAATGTCACATGTGTGACTCTCACTTGTTAGTGTGAGAAGATTCTGTTTATGTACCTGGGAAGGCAGAAGGGAGAGACACTCCAGAGAACAGACGAACGAGGACCTCTGACCTAGATGTCAGAAGGCCATTTGATGCAGGGGGGGGGCTTAGTGACGAATCTAAACTAGTGTTATGGCTTCCTTGTCTATGGAAAACCACTGGATGGAAAACTACTGTGGGAGGAGGGCTCTGAAGAAGAAGACCTTGAATCTTAGATAAAAGCTGGTTCAGTCTGTCTGGGGGTGTGGCACTCTTCTGCACAGGGTAACAGCTGTGTATTAGACTGCTCCTTCTTGCAAGAATAAATACTTTAATTTTATAATTTGACTCTGAGTCTCCCTTACGCAGTGATGTTTGTTTGATGAATTTTTGCCACAACATGCCGTGTCACCTTTTGCCTATCCATTTAGTGAGACGATTTGATAAGTGGGCATGTTTTGTGTGTTTTAGAATTGACAATCGTTTGACAATCGAAACATTTTTCATTCAAATTTTTGCAAAGTTTCGCGTACAGAGGACAACGTTGTCAAAAAGATCCCCGTTCACACGGATCCACAAAAAGGACTAAAATCTATGTATTCTGCTTCGAGGCCAGTAGTTGGCGATGTCACTTTGTAAAGAAACACTACGCGCCTATAGACTGAACATTAATACGCACGTGCATGAGGTCTTCTTTTTCACAAATTCACGTTTTTTTGTAGTTCACACAGACGATAACGGTATCGTTTTCAAAAGTTTGTGTTTTCTGGCCACCAAAACGCAGTTGTGTAAATGAACGGCCAAAACGCATACGCTTTCTGTTTTTAGTTGAAAACGGCCCAAAACACTCACTTGCTGTAGGCAGAGCAGCTTGTTCTGAAGTATGTCTGGCAGATTTCTGTTGCCACTGAAAAAAATATTAAGTTAAAAAAAGGAGACAATTTTGAGTGCATTTTCAAGTATAAAGGAGGAAAAAGACCACACCACAGTGCTATATTTACGTATTTTCATTGAGTTCATAATTTCTCATCTGCACTTACAATGAACCTCTGGACGCTGTTGAGTTTGTCGAACCTGAGGTAAGAGATGTCGTGTTTGACTTTGTTGCTGTCCAGGTCTGTAGTGTAGATCTGCTTTATTCCAGCGCAGCCAATCAGAGGAACACACTCATCACACGGGCATTTGGTCACAAACAGCATTGTGTTCTCGTCTTCTTTTATCTCTGCGCTCCTGCAGATTGGAGGGGAATAAAAGGGAAAGGTGGGTGGCTGATGAAATGAATGAATCATGAACGAGTTTGAACAACATTTGAATGGCTTGATATTCAGTGTATTTAAAATAATAAAAGCACATCTAAACCATGAGTTGAAAATCAATGTAGGTGCGTTCAGATTACTGAAGTTCTCAGTGCAAAAAAAGGTCTATTGTCTTCTGTTAATAGTGTAGAAGCACAGAAGCCAATTAAATCAAGCGGCTTTCACGGAAAACTCCTGAATTCCTGGAGGAATGACTGGATTTGGTACAAGTGACTGCACCTCTTTTTCTTGTTGCCAACATTTCTTGACAGCTTCTTCCCATGAGCCTCACCTGAATGTGAGCGCGTTCTGCTCCGCATGGAGGATGTATCGGTACTTCCTGTTCTGTCTCTCTTTCTGCTTGTGATCCATCTGAGGGTACTCGGCGTATTGTGAGCCCACTGGATAGGCGTTGTATCCACAGCCCACTAGGTAAAGCCGACCCGTGCCATCACATTGTGACTGCAAGCGGAAAGATGTTCTTTATTGAAATACACACAATCATAAAGTCAAGTTTTCATTGTGGTTTTTGGCTCACCTGTTTCCCCTCTGCCCAGATAACTGCACCAACTCCCACTTTAGGATCCTCTACACAAAAATAAATAACAAACAGTTTAAACATGTCCTCGATTCAACTTTGCATCCTGACATCCTCCTCCAGGAAATGGCATCATTTTGGCGGGAAATCAACAGGATTAGCAATGGACTAATAAATGCAGTGATGTTTTTTTTTTTGTATTAGTTGGTCTGTATCGCTTTAAAGCATTCCATTCTGTTTGATGAAGAACTTATTTTATCAATATTTCAAAATATAGTTAAAAATATTAATATTAGCGGTCACCCTCAATCCTTCACAGAGCAATGGCTAACTTCAGCACTTTATTTACAACTTGTTGATAACTGTCTTGGCATTTTGTAAATTCATAAATCATAATGAAGTTCAAAGTCATCCTACAACTGGCTCAAAGTCAGCATGAAATGGAAATTTATGCTATGTATTTTGCTACGTATCCGATTCATCTTATCGATCTCATTGTGAACGATTCATCCATGCATGTTTAATTTTTATATATATTTTTATACACTAACTGGATCTTCCAGTGAAATGACAGACTTCTCTGATGACATATGCCGGACTTAATTTAAACTCCACCCCTTTATTACCATCAGCAGCAAAAGCTTGCATTCAGATCTGCCTCCATCCATTTTGCTCCAGAACGCACACCACACACACCAGCTTGGTGGAGAGGAGACAGTGATGAAGCCAATGAGTATATATGATTATGAATCGGAAATTTAGCCAGGATGCCGGGATTACACCCCTACTCTTTTTCGAAGGGATTTTTTCTTTAGATATTGGCAACAACTAGGAAAGGAGTGATGATACTCATCATTTCAAGGTAATGTCGTCTCTAAACTGGGCTCGTTTGGCGAGTCACGCTAAAAGTATACCGTTTTAATAAAGGCAGTTTTACGTTTAGTGTCGGGGGAAAAAAGAATAGCCTACATTAAGTGTGTAATAATGACGGCAATCTTATATTCTTATTGCTGACCCTGTTTTGAAATGGAGCAAATGGAGTCGATTCTGGGAGGCGATCCGAATGACTCCTACGGAGGGTACTCAAATAGTCAAGCAAGTTAATGGTAAGTAAATGTAATCGAACAGAATTCACCTGTTCTACACGCCAATAACCGGGCTTGTATGACACAGTGGCGTATCACATCCTGAGGTAAAGCTGGAGAACCCGTCCCTAAAGGCTCTCTCGTGAAGAAACCGTATTCGTCTTGTAGAACCGGAACACTGGCGGCCACAGACGCGAGAATCCTGATGAGATTCCTCATATGCTGCCTTAAGTTGCTAAAATTTGGTTCCACGCAAAAGTTCTCCAGTCCCATCTTGTTCAGCACATACATATGCTGTTCTTCATCATTTATAAAGAACTTTTCCAAGAATTCACCCGAGTTGTTCCACCATTCCTTTCTGAAGACGTCCGCAACATCCAGAGTTGGATTGTCCGCCGCAATCTTCCCGAGGAAGTCGCAGGTTTGGGAGGTTTGGTCCACGGACTGCAGCATGGTGCTGTCCAGAGGTTGCAGGAGCACACAGATGTGCGGCCTGCTGTTGGACTTCAGTCGCTCTGCAGCTGTGGCGTCGAGAAGGGCTTCCTGGTGACCGGAGTCTGCCGGGTCACGTCTGCCCGACAGCAAGCCGATCTCAGCATCACCGGGCCAGTAAGAGATCCTGTTCACACCAGCTGAACACAGCACACGAAAGGCAAGGCAATGAGGGTTGAGATGGGCAATCAAATATAAAGTATATAGAATGAATAAATCAAATATTATATGCTGGTGGTGGTCAAAAGTTTGGAATAATTAAGTTTTTGAAAGAAGTCTCTTATGCTCAGAAAGGTTGAATTTATTTGATGACAAATACTGTTAAAACTGTAATATTATGAAATGTCATTACAATTTATAATAGCAATGCTATATAATCATTTGGATACATTTTTAAGATGTAATTTATTCCTGTGATGAAAAGCTGAATTTTCAGCATCATCACTCCAGTCTTCAGTGTCACATGATCCTTCAGAAATCATTCTAATATGATGATTTTCTGCTCAAGACACATTTATTACTATTATTATTAATGTTGAAAACCGTTGTGCTGCTTAATATTTTTGTGGAAACCATGATGAGCTACTATTAAAAGTTTGTGGTAAGTGAGTTTTTTTAATTTATGATAAATTAATAATTTTACTCAACAAGGATACATTAAATTGATTGAAGTGACCATAAAGACATTTATGTTACAGAAGATTAATATTTAACATAAATGTTGTTCTTTTGAACCTTATTTTCATCAAAGAATATTGAAAAGATGTATCACAGTTTCCACAAAAAAATATGAAGCAGCACAACTGCTTTCAACATTGATAAGAAATGTTTACTCTGCATCAAATCATCATATTAGAATGATTTCTGAAGGATCATGTGACACTGAAGACTGGAGTAATGATGCTGAAAATTCAGCTTTGCCATCTCATGAATAAAACATTTTAAAATATAATCTATAAAAGATAATAAATGTGATCAAATAAATGTAGCCTATGTGAGCAAAAAACATTAAAAAATCGAAATGAATCCAAACTTTTGACCGTCAATGTGTACATATATATGAGAGAGAGAGAGAGAGAGAGAGAGAGAGAGAGAGAGAGAGAGAGAGAGAGCAGTTCTAATCTTGCCATTGATGAGCATCTTGAGGCAGGTTGAACAGGGTTTTCTGGAGAAGTAGAGATCACATCCCTTCAGTCGGGGTCCGTGTTTGACCACAGCCACCTGTCCTGCATGCAACTGCACACTGGAGCAATGCAGACCCAGAACCCTGTGCTCATGGACCACCACAAGACCACTGTCTCCTGCCTGGACGCAAACACAATACCAGGCGTTTTAATACAAGAAACAAATCAATAAAACAAGCAGATACTGAGGCAGCTTGTAAGTGTTTTCCTCTCATATCCATACAGCTCGTGAATCAGAGGATGAAGCAGCCTTTCGAATTCATGCACACTATAAGTTCATTAGCATTAGCATAGCATTAGCATTTTATGCACAGCAGGGACTCGGTCCTGTGGGAATCAGCTTTCCAATAATAATTATAGAAGGCTTCTTTCCAGAAATAAATACAGGTATTATCCACCAGTGTAAAATGTCTGATTTGTAACACATTCTTCTTAATTCCTTCCTAAATGCATTTTAAATGGCTTTAAATGTAAGCTCTCTGCCTTTGAAACACGCTGAATCACTTTAGAGGAGATTCGAATATGCCTACAGGATCATTTTCTCGCTGAGATGCTTCTTTCTTGGGGAAAAGTTCCATCCATAAACTCAACAATGTGAAGAGGTTGGATTTGGACAGTCGAGGTTCCTGACCTGAAACAAAGAAAAGGAGTCACGTGAAAAGACCAGAGACAAAACTAAAAACATTTGCTTAACTACTTATAGAATTACTTTTAGCATAATATGAGATCAGACAATATTGTTTCATACAATCAATATTATTTTTCTGTTTAAGTGTCGGATAACCAAAATGTGGAACCACTTGTTTTATTTGCACTATGACACAATAAGCACAAAATCATTGACGAGCAATAAAATCATATGTATTTTGAATATTTTAATATGATTGTTTTTATCATTATTATTAGCCTAGTAATGCCATTATATTTACGAAACTGAAACTAAGGTTCAGTGGAAAAGCATAGTCAATTGGATTATCATTTTATCTCTTATTAGCAATATTTTCTATTGTAGGCTACATCATTATTATTAAAACATTTTCAATACATATTTATTATTGATGTTCTGTTTTTTGTGTGTGTGTGTGTGTGTGTGTGTGTGTGTGTGTGTGTGTGTGTGTGTGTGTGTGTGTGTGTGTGTCAAAAAGCAGAAAAGAAACAATCGGTTCTGCACTGGAACACTAACAAAATAATCTGCTTTGTTTTTATAGAAAAATGTTAATTATAGAATCTGATTCAGAATTCGAATTAGAACAGGCTTTATGATATCATCAGACTGCTCTTAAAATGAAAGTTGCTGACAGACATTGAACGAGGAAATATAAAATAGGCTAGATAATAACCAGTCGGGGCAAGGACAAAATGCAAATGTCTCAATGGCAAAAATTAAAGAACACTATTGAAAGAAGAAATGAAACAGCATTGGCAACACACTGCAATTAAAAGTTGCATTTCCACTGGGATCTGGTTAGCACAAGAAGACATTGACAGGATAATCTAACCTTGTACTTTGGCATCCGTCTGCACTCCGGTCTCCCTCACATTTGGAATAGATCTGTTCCCCTCGCCATCCCGACATGGCCACCGACTGTCCGATGCTGCCATTCAATCGCGATCAACATTGACCTGTCATTGACTAAACTGTCCCGAACGACAACAGCCCGTCCGCCTTCATGCTGTCATCTTCCTATTTGCTCTGGCGTCACTAGTGGGCGGGGCATCTTCTCTTAAAGGCTCGCCTGTTTCTATCGTTTCTATTCCCCAGAAATCTGCTTTACAACATGACCAACAGTTTGTGAAGACTCAAACACCACACCCAATGTGCCCGATGGACATGTGTTACAAACATTGACATTAATAGGAAGTTGATCTTAGCTTATCTACAGCTTGCACGCAGTCGTCTGGTGATGATGGAGCCTTGGACAGGCCGGTCAGATTCTTCCACATCAGACTCACTAATGACATCCCGTAAGAGTAGCACTGACTCACTCTATTCAAAATATAATTATAAGAATAAAAGACTGTATGTTGGATTTCACACAACTGCTAATTGGTGTTGCTGAACTGTCACACTATTAATTAGGTTTGTGCATCTACATAATTTCTGAACATTTAATAATTTCATAGAATGAGTATCAATCACTACTTTCTTTTAACACAGACTTTTTAACCAAACAAGGAATTAACTATTCTGGAAATTACCATTTTGTTTAATTTAATGAGAAATTAAACTACAGGATGGCTTTCGGAACTATAATTAGTAGCATGTATGTTATATTATTAAAATAATAAAATGAAAATATATATAATTTATGCTAAAAAATAAATAAATGTGTAATTCTAATAATAAATCACCCCATTTAAACAATTAAAAACAATGACATCTGATTCATGTTAGTAAGTAAAATGAACTGGTTTCATATTACAAGTTTTAAGGTCTTAACAGATATATCTACAATAAATAAATATGCTGCCATACATTTAAACACACAATTAAAAAACAAACAAATGCAACTTATAAGAAAAGCTTTATTTTACTTTAAAGGTTCAGGTTTTATAACTTACAAGAGAGACTGTGGCACACGTGATGCGCACAGATTAATTTACAAAACTAATGCAAAAACTGTACAGTATGTACATGTGAAAAACAAAAATACAGTTGGTTAATATGTAACAAACAAAATTACCACAGGCATTAGTATTATGTCATACAAGTGATTCACACCTATAACAAAAGTTGATACAAACCCTCTAGTGATCCTATATGAGCAGCTCCTGTATAGGAAACTACTAGTGCAACTATGTATAATACTTTTTTATATATTTTTAGCAAATCTTAAACATTAGACTGGTTAAGTGCAACAGTCATTGTTGTAAATGCTGCTTCTGTAATTCACAGCACCAACAGTTTCTAAACTAAGCGATAGCAAACGGTTTCCGATACGTTAGACAAGAAAAACTATGCCCAGGTTTTAAGACTCAACTTAAGCAAAAATGAATAAATCATTTTTATTTTGGTCAAATAACATTTACATAAAAATGAGCGAGTGTGCTATATCAATAAGGTCTGCTGACTGTAGGACAATATAATGCACATTTACAGATCCCAGCCAGTACAACACAAGACAAGACAATTAAAAAAAATGAGCAAACTGTAATGCACTGCATCACAGCAAGAAACCAAAAAACGAATTAGTGACCTCTATTCACTATTTTCTGTGGAAAAAGTATAAGGTCTGATTTTAAGTGGTGCATGTTTAAGTGGAATTATGCCTCTTTTTGGCCCAAACTCACCCTGACTTTATTATGCAAACACTATTTTCATCTGAGGCACTAGAATTTGTTACTAGTAGCAGGCATCACGTCTTTTCCAAAAAGTCGTGCAAAACCTAAATGTGAAATGGTTGTACATGAGAATGAGATAAACACAGACATTGACCATCATGAAAGAGTTTCTCTGGTGCTCAACAGAGGGCGCTGTGTCAGTGACCGTCTGCTGTAACAGCGCCTACTAGCTGTGAAGAGGACTGACTGCAGTAACAGACTGGTTGTGTGTGTGTGTGCGTGTGTGTGTGTGTGTGAGGCGGGTGGACAGAGTCAGTTTTTGAAGGCTCCACAGTGGCTGGCTCTGCAGATAAACTCCTTCAGCATGTTGCCGTCGATCTGCCAGAACGCAGCTGTCTGCGTGACCTCAGTCAAGTGGTTCACACAGAATTTAAAACAGAACTCCTCTAGATCCTTCATATGAAAGAAAGCATGAATGTTTAATTATGAGGGACTGAACAAGCGAGCAAGAACAATCAATAATACCATCTATGATTATCATTAGCTTTCTGTATAACCTTACAAAAATATTTGACTTTTCGATTAATGCCAAAAACTAGCAAACAAAGTGAGACCGAGAAGAGCTAATAGTATCTAGTAAACCGGGTGCTCTAGTAAGCCAGGCCTCCAGGATGGTTTTGTTTTACCTCAGCATCATATCTGATGGCAGCAGACAGCAGAGAGAAGGCGTTCTCCACCGTGATGCCTCTCTTTATGATATGCTGGCACAACTTCTTCAGCCTGTTTTCACAGTATGAGGTTGCCAGATCCAGTAACCCTGTGACAGACAGCCAAATCCATTCATTCTTTTTAATGGCTACAACAAATGCTTTGACCTTTCTGAATTCTGCATTGTTGTTTAACATGCGTTGTGAATGTAAGGTTGACTTTACAATTGTGAAATTCCAAATATTGTTGGTTGTTACAAGTTACAGTGCATACAAAATATACAGAAGCATACAGTACTAGATTACTAATGCATGAAACGGCGATAAGTCTTTTCCTCACTATTGCGATATATAGCCGAGTGAAATGGCTTCAGGAACGACACGAATGTAGGGCGGGACTGGATTCATCCTTCAGGAATTGATTGGATCGTAGAAATCCAATTGCTAAATGAATGCCAGTTAGCAGTCAGGACATATGAATTTCAAAGAAATAATTTGCATGGATAAGTCTTTTAGAATAAACACTGCAACATTATGTAAAACAAAAAAAAGTTTTGATTTTGATTTAATGGTGACTTTAATATTTTATTATTTTTAATAATAAAGAACATAACCAGTTATAATTATTATTTACAATAATATAATAATTATTTACAAAAACATAATAATTATTTACAAAAACAATGTTAAAATAATAACTAATCATCATTTATGTATTCAATATAAGACATCATTAGTAAATATAACACATCATTAGTTAATATAATTATTATGATGTACAATATAATAATCATTTACAAGAACACATTAATAATTATAGTGCATAATTAGCAGTTATTATTATTAGCTAATTATTATTGATTTATTATTGTTATTGTAAATAATAATTACATATATGTATATATATATTTTTTTTTACTAATACTACTACTACTACTGCTACTACTACTAATAATCAAGTATTATTATTATTATTACTACTACACGGATCATTAGTCATCATTAATTTACCGGTATATAACATTCTAGTGATTTATATTCCAAAAAACAATAGTGTGAATGGAAAGTGGACTGCAACTCGGCAGCAAAAATGGACCAAAATGAGAGGAGTCCACACTAAGGCCATGTTTTTTCCACCTGGTTTAGTTTTGGTCCATTTAAAGGGGTGTTAAAAAATCCCCAAAAAGAGTGGTTATTGGTTTCTTTTACTCATTTTTCTGTAAACCAGGTGTGAGAATGGAGCAGAACCCACCGATGGCATCCTCAGGAGGAAGATCCACACTGTCAGTGTAGAGGAACTCCAGGAAAGAGCGGTACACTGGGTACGAGAACTGGTCGATCTCGATCACCTCCTTCATATCCTCATTCCAGTGTGACTGAAACATTGATCTGAAGTGCTCACACCTGCGATGAGTCAGAAATTAAAGGATTAAGAGGAGAAAGTGATCCTTGAATACACCAGTTATTAGTCATGACACTGAAGTGAGGTAATCACCTGATTTTGAGAACAGCTTTATGGACATGGATGTACTTCCCGTCGATGCTGAATTTGAGGTCAGAGGTCTCTGGATTGTCAAACTCTTTTTTAAGAGACTGGGCCACAGTCAGGAAATCATCATGCTCTGATAACAAACACAGCACAGTTATGTAACAGCAGAGACTGTAGGATCTGTTTTTGAGCTAAACATCGGAACAATGATGGATGCCGACACAAACTCACCCATGGCAAGCAGCCGCCACATGACAGAGGGCGTGGCGAAGCAGGCGAAGACGTCGTCCGTGCTGGTGAAGTGTGTGAGGTGTGGCAGCACGATGGGCTGTCCGCGGCACTGCCCCCACATGTACACCTGGCCGCTCTGGGTCTTTGCCGCAGAGGTGTGTGTGGAGTGACATGCGGCGATCTCCACAATCCTGGAGCAGGGAGGAGGCGGAGTCAAAGAGCAGGAAGCAATGGAGAAGGCCAACGTGGAGGAGAGCAGGGACACGAGGAAGGATACATGCAGGAGGAAAGGGCACAAAGGGGAAAGAACCAAGAGAAGGGCAGGGAGACATCAGCCAGATTCTTATTCGAGTCTTATTCTCCCAACATTAGAGATTACTGGGTTGTTAGTTCCATTATTATGCAGATTCTGCAAAGTAATACTAGCAGAGATAACTGCAGTGACCCCGCAGCGAGGGTATGAGAGAGCACACTAGACTCAAAACAGGATGACTTTCAGGAAGTTCCCACCAGACCAACAGGAAATCTCCCTGGGATGCAACTATTCAGATCAACAATGGGACTGACTGAATGCAAATGTCAACATCATGCAGCTTTCACCAACACGAGCTCTTTACTGTGAGCTCACTGTGAGTCATCTGCCGGAAGCTAGTTATTTTAGTTTATTAAGTTTTAAATATGTCGTGTGGATTACTTGTATGATGGATGGATGCACTTTTTTGGACTTTATAATGGCCGTGAATGGCTCTCCTGATTTTGAAGCTTGAAAGGATATTATTTAATAACTCTGATTGAGTATCACATTGCTCGCTTAGCAACTTGCTAGGGCCAAACTCTTCTGAAATCAAATAGAAGCATGTGTGATGTGCAGGAGAAACGATTAGGAGAGAGTTGAGCATAGGATCCATGTAGGTTAGGATTCTACACTATATATTACAGGCAGTTCATTGGATTTAAGATGTGCTATTTTAGTATAATTTTAAATATACTTTTAAATTGTTCACTAATTTAAATGAGTTTTTATTTTAGTTGTATTAATTGTATGTGCTTTTGTCTTAGTTTTTATTTTTTCCTATTATAGACGTCCATGGGGTCCATCAAGTGTCTGGTTACCAACATTCTTCAAAATATATTATTTTGTGTTCAACGGAGGAAGAAAAAAAAACTCACACAGGTTTGGAACAACTTGAGAGCGAGTAAACAATGACAGATTTTTGGGTGAACTATCCCTTTAAAAATGGCGATACTGTTTTGGGAGTCAGTGAGTGACCAAGTAGATGGGTCATAAAAAAATATTCATTCATAAACTCCATTACCTTTCTTTCTCAGTCATGACCTGAACAGGGCTGAGCTGGTTGCTCTTGTTGCCGGTGCCCAGCTGGCCGTAAGTGTTTGCACCCCATGCATACAGCAGGCCCTCATCAGTCAGTGCTAGAGAATGAGCGTAACCTGAGGCAACCTGTAGAAGTGTCACAAGCACATATTTTACACCCCCTTACATTTAAAAAATCTGCGTAGTCACATGGGTTGTGCAGAATAAAAAAAAATGCTTGCTTTATTGTTGCCAAATCTAAAAAAAATAGTCAATTTTTTTTTTAATGTTTTTGAAAGAAGTCTAAAAAAAAACCTAATAATATTGTGAAATAATATTACAAATTTTATTACAAATATTACCGTTTTCTATTTTAATATGAATTTTCAGCATCATTACTCCAGTCTTCAGTGTCACATGATCCTTCAGAAATCATTATAATATGCTGGTATAGTGCTCAAGATACATTGCTTAGGATCAATGTTGAAAACAGTTGTGCTGCTTTTCTTTTCGCTGGATTTTTAATGAATAGAAACAGGATTTTTTTTGGAAAGCTAAATCTTTTGTAACATTATAAATGTCTTCACTGACACTTTTGCTCAAATGTATGCATGATTGTTCAATAAAAGTATTTATTTCATTACAAAAACTGGTTACTGAAACCAAACCTTTGAACAGTAGTGTATATTACATGTCTAGCTGACAATCTGTTTCAAAAGATAGCAGATCTTCTGGTCCGTACCTGCAGCACACAGAGGCCTTGTAGAGCAATCAGACGACACGGAGTCAGCTGGTTCCCATTGTTCCCCAACCCCAGCTGGCCATTCCCATTGTAACCCCAGCCATAAACCTGAAACACCAACACACATTTCACTTCTAACAAGCAAGCGACACAACACATGTATACTACTAAATGTTTTAAGCTTACAAAAACAATGTGGTATGAATGGTTCATTTCATCCCTTACCTCACCGTTATCCGCCACAGCCATGGATGAAGTCTGTCCACAGGCTATACTAACCATCACTTTGTTCAGGAGGCAGTGGGACACCTTACGAGGTGTTGGCTGGTTGGCAGTGGACCCTGACCCCACCTGACCACAGTTGTTGTAGCCCCATGCAAACACCTAGGACGACTTAGAATTAGCAGGGACATTAAGTCACAAATATTCATTCATAAAAACGCCGGCCTGGCCGTCTATGAACAATGCCTGCCAATGTTTTTAAATGAGCAATACAAAATACTATTTCACTGTACATCTAGATGATTTAATGAAGCTGAATATTAATTATTACTACGGACAAACACACACTGTTACACCCAAGCTGATCTTGGTAGTTCCACTGAGAACAAAAGCCCTCTCAGCTTAGTGAAAAAGGTCACATGCTCCTCATTACAGCGAGCACGACGAGGCTAAGCGGCTAACTCTACTTGCTAAACAGATGGGGGGAGAGAAGAGGGTTTTGTCAAACCTAAATCCATCTAATACCCTTTAATATGTAACCTACATTTTTAACCCACTGCTGGAATGTTTATAAAGAGACTGATAAAAGGGAAATTGTTATATGAAAAAAAAAAAAAACAGGAAGGATTTTGCTTGGATTATGGGATTAGCATGTGACAGAGCAAAGTTAAGATATTCCTATATTCTGAAACTATTTTAGTCAATGCCACTAGATTCACAGCATGCCATCAGTTTAACCCTAATTATTCGACATGGCTGTGCTTCAATAAGTTGGCCAATAAATCTGGGCATTTCATGTGTATAATGTTTGTAAACATGACATGTTATTTACCGGTATTTCACATTATTCTAAACGAGCTGGTGCAACTTATTTTCCAGAAAGCACGGTAGATAAACTTGTCAACCAACATATACTCATCTTGTGCCACGGATGGGTCACGATGGCTGACTAATCGATATTAGGTTAAATCTGCAGTCTCTTATGGATAGAAAACCCATTTCTGACTCATAAAAAGGGAAGATTTACCAAAGCATTATTTGACATAAAAAGTAATAATTATGCTTACTTTTAAATTATGAGATCCTAAGTCATAATTATGGAATAAAAAGTTGCAATTGAGATAAAAAGTCTAACTTATGAGATAAGTCATAATTACAGCATGTTGAAATTATGAGATAAATCATTAAGATAAAAAAAATCTAAATTATAAGATATTCAACTAGAACGTACATTTCCAGAAGAAAATGTGAATGGTGCTTGCAGTGGCAAAACTCGACACTTGGTTGCTAGAGTGTGGTACATGATTGCATACGAGCCAACAACCATGTCTGTACGATGTTCTGCTGCTGAGATATGGCTTATTCATGTTGTTCGGGTCGTTGCTAGGGTGTTCTGAGTGGTAGCTAGGGTGTATTGGGTGGTTGCTAGGCGGTTGCTAGGGTGTTATGGGTGGTTGCTAGGGTGTTCTGGGTGGTTGCTAGGGTGTTTTGGTTGGTTGCTATGGTGTTGCTAGGGAGTTCTAAGGTATTTTGGTTGGTTGCTAGGGTGTTACTAGGGAGTTCTGAGGTATTTTGGGTGGTTGCTATGGTGTTGCTAAGGAGTTCTGAGGTATTTTGGGTGGTTGCTAGGGAGTTCTAGGGTATTTTGGGTGGTTGCTAGAGTGTTATGTGTGGTTGCTATGGTGTTGTTAGGGAGTTCTGAGGTATTTTGGGTGGTTGCTAGGGTGTTCTAAGGTGTTTTGGGTGGTTGCTAGGGTATTCTGGGTGGTTGCTAGGCGGTTGCTAGGGTGTTCTGGGCGGTTGCTAGGGTGTTCTGGGTGGTTGCTAGGGTATTCTGGGTGGTTGCTAAGCGGTTGCTAGGCGGTTGCTAGGGTGTTCTGGGTGGTTGCTAGCGTGTTCTGGGTGGTTGCTAGGCGGTTGCTAGGGTGTTCTGGGTGTTCTAGGCGGTTGCTAGGGTGTTCTGGGTGGTTGCTAGCGTGTTCTGGGTGGTTGCTAGGCAGTTGCTAGGGTGTTCTGGGTGGTTGCTAGCGTGTTCTGGGTGGTTGCTAGGCAGTTGCTAGGGTGTTCTGGGTGTTCTAGGCGGTTGCTAGGGTGTTCTGGGTGGTTGCTAGGGCAATTCTGGGCGGTTGCTAGGGTGTTCAGGGCAGTTGCTAAGGTATTTTTGGTGGTTGCTATGGTGTTACTAGGTGGTTGGTAGTTTTCACAGATGGTTACTATGGGGTTAGGGCTAAGGTTAGGCACTCGGCCGCAGAGTATTTAAAATCTCTATTAAACGAGTGCATTATAATGAGTGCACGAGGCCTGCGGCCTCGTGCCTATAGCCTATGGTTGCTAGGGTGCTGTAACTGGTTGCTATGGTGTGGCTATGAAGATTTTAGGCCATTACTTATTGGCTGCTGGATAATATAAATCCTCTGAGGGAGAGAGAGGGGGAGACATGCAGGGGTGTCAGGCCCTTTGTGTCTGTGTGTGTGAAAAATGACAGTTGGGATTTGAATTTCTGAAAATTCCGCAATGTTAAGTCAATGGGACTTTTTTGGCCGCTTTTTCGTCCGCTGTGCGAACATCGTACACCCGATCGCTTAGAAAAGATATAGCACACCTCTCCTCAATGGGCCGGTCGATTTGACACCTCACTCAGGGGTCTGTGACAAACGGTGCGGGGCAAGTTTCGCGCCAAACTTTTGTCCAGAATTATAAAAAGAAGAATAACTAGAACGTACATTTCCAGAAGAAAATGTGAATGGTGCTTGCAGTGGCAAAAAACACGACCCGGTTGCTAGAGTGTGGTACATGATTGCATACGAGCCAACAACCATATCTGTACGATGTTCTGCTGCTGAGATATGGCTTATTCATGTTGTTCGGGTGGTTGCTAGGGTGTTCTGGGTGGTTGCTAGGCGGTTGCTAAGGTGTTCTGGGTGGTTGCTAGGCGGTTGCTAGGGTGTATTGGGTGGTTGCTAGGCGGTTGCTAGGGTGTTCTGGGTGGTTGCTAGGCGGTTGCTAGGGTGTATTGGGTGGTTGCTAGGCGGTTGCTAGGGTGTTCTGGGTGGTTGCTTGGCGGTTGCTAGGGTGTTCTGGGTGGTTGCTAGGGTGTTCTGGGTGGTTGCTAGGTGGTTGCTAAGGTGTTCTGGGTGGTTGCTAGGCGGTTGCTAGGCAGTTGCTAGGGTGTTCTGGGTGGTTGATAGGCGGTTGCTAGGGTGTTCTGGGTGGTTTCTAGGCGGTTGCTAGGTGGTTGCTAGGGTGTTCTGGGTGGTTGCTAGGCGGTTGCTAGGCAGTTGCTAGGGTGTTCTGGTTGGTTGCTAGGGCACCACAGATGGTTACTATGGGGTTAGGGCTAAGGTCAGGCACGAGGCCTGTGGCCTCGTGCCTACGAGTGAGTTTAATCTCTATTAAACGAGTGCATTATAATGAGTGCACGAGGCCTGCGGCCTCGTGCCTATGAGTGAGTTTTTATAGAGTATTTAAAATCTCTATTAAACGAGTGCATTATAATGAGTGCACGAGGCCTGCGGCCTCGTGCCTATAGCCTATGGTTGCTAGGGTGCTGTAACTGGTTGCTATGGTGTGGCTATGAAGATTTTAGGCCATTACTTATTGGCTGCTGGATAATATAAATCCTCTGAGGGAGAGAGAGGGGGAGACATGCAGGGGTGTCAGGCCCTTTGTGTCTGTGTGTGTGAAAAATGACAGTTGGGATTTGAATTTCTGAAAATTCCGCAATGTTAAGTCAATGGGACTTTTTTGGCCGCTTTTTCGTCCGCTGTGCGAACATCGTACACCCGATCGCTTAGAAAAGATATAGCACACCTCTCCTTAATGAGCCGGTCGATTTGACACCTCACTCAGGGGTCTGTGACAAACGGTGCGGGGCGAGTTTCGCGCCAAACTTTGTCCAGAATAATAAGAATAAGAAAAACTATAATAAGTATGAGCAATAACACTAATGTTGCTTTGCCTATAGGCAAGCACCATTAATAAGTATGCAAGAGAACACTAATGTTGCTTTGCCTATAGGCAAGCACCATTAATTAAGACAAAAAGTTATAAGTATGAGATAAAAAGTCATAATTATATCAAAAAAATAAAAAAGAATGTAATAATTTTTATCGTATTATTGACTTAGAAGCTCAATTTCGACCTGTAATGTCATACTTATGATTTTGTATCTTATAATTTTGACACTTGTTTTATGTTTTTATGTCATCATTTTTTACTGTTCTCTCAGAATTATGTATATCATAATTTAAAATTATGTCAAATTATACTTCTGTAGATCTTTAATTACTTCTCAATTTCCACTTTTGAGGTCATTATGATTTAACAAAGCATGTGTGCCAGAAATGGGCTTCCATTCTCATGCAGTTCCCAAGCCATTTCGCAAAAACAGTTCCCAAGCCTCACCTCACCCTCATGGGTCAGAGCCAAAGAGTGGTGAGAACCACAGGCCACCTCTGTCACCCTCTTGTTCTGCAGGTTAGCAGACACCAGAACGGGAGAGACACCTTGATTGGTCGTCCCATTGCCCAACTGACTGTATCCATTATGCCCCCATGCATACAACTCCCCCTCTGTAAGGAGACAAAAGGACTTTGAATAAGACAAAAGTGTAAAATACATACCGGTACCCATTTCTGTGGTTAAATATTTAGATAGAACTGTAATGCAACCATGTTACTTGACAACTTTATCAAGAGACAAGCAAGTAATTTCACATTACGCCTTCACTATAACTAGATTTAATCAGATTTAGACATTGAACAGAAGAATTTACGCTTGTACTCACCGTCTGTGGCCAGCAAAACATGAGGACCACTGCCATAGCTCAAATTGACCAGCTTCTTTCCACTCAGACAGTCCAGCTTTTTAGGAACAATGGTGCTCTGGCTGTCTCCTGTGCCCAGACAGTTACTGCAGTTCACACCTAACACATACACCTGTGCCAGGACATTCAGATTAGTTTTCATATAAAAGGTACAGAAGCCTTTTGTGAACCT
Organism: Phoxinus phoxinus; assembly: GCF_949152265.1. Classification (NCBI taxonomy): domain Eukaryota; kingdom Metazoa; phylum Chordata; class Actinopteri; order Cypriniformes; family Leuciscidae; genus Phoxinus; species Phoxinus phoxinus. The sequence goes on from NC_136881.1 coordinate 33,619,956, forward strand.
TCATTCCATTGCTACAAACTACTGAAAGGGTCATGTAAGCTTACACCACCAAGACCCACACAGATACTATCGGTTTCTTCATCAGCTTACTTCGTCATTGTGTGTGATGTAGATGGCCTCATTAGCAGCTACTCCAAAGATGCATGCCTGTCGAATGGAGGCGAGCTCCTGTGCACTCAAAAGGGTGAAGAGAGGCCACTTACTCACATCCACCATGGCCAAGTGCAGGGGACAGGCTTTGGAGACGAGAAGACACCTGAAGATACCCGGCAGCTGTGCGTGCCTTTGAAACTGGACACAGATGTTAAATGTCAGGGATTCTGCACTGGCATTACTGCATCAGTAGAAAATTTGAGCTGGATGGAGACACTACGGTCTTCTGCAGAGCTGATTTTTAGCTGAATCAACTACTGTTTAATAATTGCTGAATTTTGCAACATCAATAATGTTAGTGAATCAAAACTGAATCAAGCTGAATAATGACACTGTTGTCTTCTGTAAAGCTGCTTATAGCTGAATTCAACTAATTTCATAATTGATGAACTGAAGCAAAAATGAACTGACTTGACTGAATAATGACACCAACATTTTTATTTGTCTCAGGTTTGGTGAAGTCTGCATCATTGACTTTGTTATTTTCCTGTTTATTACTGTAAAGCTGATTTGAAACAATATGTATTGTATACGGTGGTATAGAATAAAGGTGGGTTGACTTAGGGTAGTGTTTATTGAAATCCACACCTTAATAACATTTTAGTATTTTAGTTGCACTTAAATAGTTCTGTGACATATGGATTTTTTTAACAGTAATAATATGTAATGTAACGGTTAATATCTTAATACTTATATTTATTTTTAAAAATGCAAGTATAGAGTTTAAAGTAGTTTCAGGTGAGGTATAGCATGTTACACTGCAGAATTCGGTTTTGTTGTTCAATTGCAATGAAATATTTTCTCCAAACTGTTTTTGCAAGTCATCCTCCCTGGATCAACCTGAAGTTAATTGCCTAATAACAAGAATGACAGCTTCCCAATGCACTAGTAGTCTAGGTCTTTTACCACTATATCACCACAGTTTTCACACACTTACACAGAGCTGCCAACTCTCACGCTTTCGCCGTGTGACACACGGTTTTGCCTGTTTTCACACGCACTCACGCCACACATCACATTTCTCACGCAAAAAAAAAAAAAAAAACTCCCCGACCATAGATGGCGCTGATGAGCGTCACTGAACCCTATGCGCTGCACCCCGAACTTAGTAACAGAAGAAGAGATACAAGAAAGACGGAAAGACGGCGGGGAAAACCGGAAAACCGCGACGACTGGTGATGAGAATCTGAGCTCAGCTGAGAGATATTAGTAAATAAACCCGAACTTACCGAAATGTATGCCTCGGATCAATCAGTGTTTTTCAACCGCGGTAAGAAGTCAATAAAACAGGTAAATGTTAAATGTAAATGGACTGCAAAACAGGTCGGCTAGAACAATGTCACATAAGTTACATTTACATCAGGAAAGCAATTTAATGACCATTTATAGGCTGGAAAAATTAGCTAGAGAGTTTTGTTAAATATGTCCACTATATTAGGCTACATATATTTTTACTTATATCATTAAAATATTCTAAAGTTGTTATAATAAAGAACGCATTATATTTTATTTAAGTTGTTATTTTTAACCTTTAATAAAAAAATAGGGCTCTCTATGTTTTCAGCATTAGTGATTTATTTGTTAACATGTATCTACTGTAACTAATAATTATCAAAATGAATCGATATTGAATCAAGATGTCAAGCAATAATAAATACAGTAACCAGCCAGTAATTGTAACCATGCAGCTAAACATTGTAACATGTTGTCAGTAAACTTAATAAAAATAAGTTACCAAATGTTTTGACAATCACAACTTATTGTGATGCAAGTTTTTTTTTCTCCCACACACAGAAATGTGGGAGAAATTTTCTCCCTTTTTTTTCTCCCATTCCCCCCCCCCCCCAATCTCACTCCAAGCTAAACTCAAAAGTTGGCAGCTATGCTTACACCATTTAAGCAAGGCTTTTGTATGTGATACAGTACAGAACTAATGGTTCATAAAGCCTATTTGCCAGTTTCTTTGTCACTGAAACACTTCGGTACAGTCGTATTAACGTATATAACGACGAAACAGCTGCAAAACTCACTAACGTTAGCTAACTTACAGCTTCCATTGTCACTTTTACAGCTGATGAGGGATCAGCCACTAAGTTACCTTGTAGCAAATTGCATTAAAACAAAACAAAACAAACAAACTGCCTGTGTTTAATGTCCATGTTAAAGGAATCGCTAAATGAGCAGTGTTGGTTTAAACGTATCTTCTTGCAGGCTCGCGTTACTAAAGCTCGGTTAGCCTGACAGCTACGGGATCGCTCCATCAGGACATGAGGTGGATTCAGGCTGCAGAAAAACGGTTATCATCAAGTCAACGCAGCAAAACCTACCTAATTTCTACAGGACGTCGAGACCATGTAATTAGCGAGTTGTCCAGTCCAGTACCTCTAGAAATGTTGTCAGGCTGCAGCGCCAGCAGGATTTGCCCACGGAAGCGCGTTCACGTCAGCGAGGAAACAAACGTACTTGTTGGTCTATGGTTTCCTGATCACTGTTGCTACGGATGCGTGAACGACGGCTCAACTGTCCAATCACAGACTTCATGTAAATCACTCCTACTCCACTGGCTAGTAAGAGTCGGCAGGAGATAAAGTGGTATAAGGATTAAATGGGTGGTATAATGCCCTTCTTTGATGTCCTCAGAGTGTGTATGTGAAGTTTTAGCTCAAAATACCCCACAGATATTTTTATATAACATGTTAAAATTGTCACTTTTTGAGAGTGAAAAAACAAAACAGCAAAATGTTCCTTTAAATGCAAATGAGCTGCTGCTCGCGGCACAGAGGGTGGAGCTTCAACAGTTTGCGTCATTTTGCCTCACACAGATATGGATTGATAATTTCAAAAACGTTTAGCCTTTTATGTTCAAACTCATTGAGTCAGATGATGTCAATAATGGAGAGACTCAAGAAGTGACAACACGTAGAATGCAACAGGACATTTCTTAATGGTTAGTTGATGAATTTATGGAGCTGATGTGTAGTTATCTTCTAGTCATTGATTAGCATATTCTGTCTTGATAATCTATAAATCGTGTTCAGGGGGCGGGGTTTATGTAAATTCTAGGGTTGGTGATGTCACTAACCCGTGAGGAATGTCATGTAATCCCTACCTTTGTTGTAGTCCTTAAAAAACAATTTCTTTAAAAGCAAATATCTCCCTTTGCTTTGAGCGTTGTAACTTTGCAGATGCTCAAACAGCAACATTACACACTAAGTTAGAAAAGTGAAATCATAATCAACTAAAATAAACGCTGGGGCATAATGAAATAAAAAAAAACTGGGGCATAACGTAGACTGTAAAAAAGCGACATACATGTTAATAGTAATAATAATATCAATAAAAACAAGAAAGAGGAGGAGCTGGGGGCGGGATTTGGGTTGTAAAGACTTCCGCAAAGAAAAATTCTAAATATATTTACTATTACTATTGTTGTTATATTTTAGTTCATAATTTACTGGTATTTTAGTAGTACCACTGGTAGCAGCAGAAGACTATTGGCGCTTTTCCATTACCAGTACCAGCTCGACTCGACTCGCCTCGGCTCGCTTTTCGCTCCGTTTTCCATTGCACATAGTACCTCCACAATAGGACCTGGTCGTCATAGCTACACACACACACAGGACAATGGAGGAAATCAAGTGTATGCTGTTTTACATAATATTAGTAATGGGTATATCACGCAATCTCTGGCAAAACTATTTAAAAATGCCGGGGTTATTCAGGATACTCCGTCTGGCGCGTGCAATGATGACGCAGTGAATAGTGACGATTCTCTCTGACCAAATAGCAGTCTGCCGTGTTTCACGTCATATTTTAGTATCGCCTCAGCTCGCTTAGAACCTTTGATACGAAAAAAAGTACCTGAAAGCAGGTACCGGTACAACTTTTACACAGTGGAAAACCAAACAAAGGCGAGTCAAGTCGAGGCGAGGCGAGCTGGTACTGTGTAGTGGAAAAGCGCCATAATACTGTTAAGGTAAAAGCTTAGAAACATTAATTTCAGTACATATTCATGAAATGTCCTGATAGGCTCTCTCTCTCTCTCTCTATATATATATATATATATATGTATGTAAGCCAGCTAGTAGAGAGTATGGTCTTTAGCCTCCTTGTTAGAGCGCCTGCCTCCCACACCAGAGACTAAGGTTCGAGGCCACAGAGTGGGGTGAGTAGGACCTAAGGGGTTACATATTTATGCTGAGTGAGTGGAGGCGGGGCTCATTTGCATATTCATATCATGTATACTAAATGAGGCAAGAGTGTTGAGTATATATATATATATATATATATATATATATATATATATGTGTGTGTGTGTGTGTGTGTGTGTGTGTGTACAGTACACTTTTTAGTTTAAGAGTAGACTTCCCTGTAACTATAAGAGTAGTTCCCTGCCCATTCATTCATTCATTGACTGTACATTCAAGCATAGCGACATAAGATCATTCACATTATTTACAGTACAGTTTAGTTTCTAGGATTCCCGAGCAGGTTGGCCCGCATGTAAAGTTAACAAACCGGTTTAAAAATCTTAACCAACTCGTCTGGCAGTATCACACGGTCAGTCCTGAGCTATAATTTCAGCTGCATACAGTAGTTCAGTGTCGCTTCTACTTTGCATACGACATCACAGGAAAACAGAAGTAGAAGAGAGAAATCGAGGATCCTGGTGCCAGATGCCATTTCGAAGGTACCGAGATAAGCAAGTTTAAACGGGAACGCGTCTTTCAAACAAGGATGGGTATCATTAAGTCTAAAGAGTTTAAAAAGACTCCTCAGGTTGTCCTCATGGGTCTGGATTCAGCTGGAAAATCCACGTTGTTGTACAGACAGCAGCGGGGAGTGGTGATGGACACCTCTCCTACCGTGGGCTTTAATGTTGCAACTGTAGAGTTGGACAAGAAGACCTCACTGACCGTGTGGGATGTTGGGGGACAGGGGACTATGAGGCCCAATTGGAGATACTACCTGGAGGGATGTAAAGTACTGGTGTTTGTGGTGGACAGCAGTGATCAGGCCAGGATGGGAGAAGCTAAGAAAGCCCTGAAGAAGATTCTGAGTGATGAGCATTTGAAAGGAGTTCCTCTGATGGTGCTGGCCAACAAAAAAGATCTGCCAAACTCTATTACTATTAGAGAGGTGTCTTCATTGCTGGGACTGGATAGTTACACAGATCGGGTTTGGGAGATCCAAGCTTGCAGCGCCATGAAGGGACTGGGTCTCCAACAAGCCTTTCTCTCTATAGCTAAACTACTACATAAAGCGTAAGGAAGGTACTATCTCACTATCTATGGAATACAAAGAATGCAGTTCAAACTTATAGTATCTTGACAGTCTCCTTTTATTTAATTTAAACCTCAGAACGCAAAGTTAAGAGGTTTGATCATGGTACCATCATACTAAAACTACACAAAGAATGGAAAGGAGGAAAGTCGACTGACCGATTTAACGAATGTACTTACTCATGGTTTTTGTGTATCCTGTAAATATTATGTTGTGTTACTTGTCTTCATGTTCTGCACTGCATCTATTTTATATATATATACATGTAATTTAATGTCCTGTTCCTGTGTCTCCTGTAGTGCAATTGTCTTACTGTACATAATTTTGAAAAAATAATTAAAACTTGAGCGCAATTCATAGAAACGAGGTGGTTTTTAAACGCAATTTCATTCTAAAAAGGGGAGCCCTTTACAAAAATGTCCAATTAATTAGTTATCATTAGTTGATGCATTAACTAACATTAACTACAATAAGCACTGTATTTGTTACAGTATTTTTTTTTAACTCTTGTTTAAAAATAAAACATTGTTAGGTCATCCCAACTCAATTAAATATTACTAGGTACAACATTTGATTTTATTAATGTATTAGTAAATGTTTAATTAACATTAAATTAGATTAATAAATGTTAGGCATGTTCAGACATATTAACTGATGTAGTCAATTAATTTTAACAAATGGAACCTTATTGTACACACACTATTATCTATAAAAGAATGAAACTGCATTATTATTTACACATGAAGCTGTAGTGAAATTGCAATGCCTAAATTGTGTAGCAAGTTACCGTAGTATCTGAAATTACAATGAAGTAATTCAGACCTGCATATAACGGACTATGAACAAAATACAGCAGGAAAATAGTTATGCTGTCATGTGTACAAAGAAACATGATTCATCCTTATATTAAGGAGAAGCAAACAAGTGTGATGAAACAAACTGACATAACTTTTTATATTCATTTGGAATCAATTTGTGGTTTCTATCAGACTGGATAAGGTAGTTTGGTAAGGATTAGCAGGGAAACGTGGCCCTAGAAAGGTGTAAAAGAGCTACTGTGACATAAGGGCTTCAGTGTTAGGTGTCATAGACAGGAATGCAGATAGTACAAGAAAAAGTATGTGTCAATGAGTCAGTGGTTTGTGTGAGCTTCCTTTGTGTCTTTACCACGGCAATTATGCAAAGATAACGAGCGTTCCTCTGTGTACCCAATAAATGTGTATGATACTTCAACTGCATCACACCCAGTCTCTACATATCATTCTATTGAGTTTAAGAGGCTGATTATAACTGCAATAATAAATACCGCTGCAAGCAGCAATTATCAGGGCCAAACACAAAGAACACAATAAGTCATGCCAACATGGCTGGGAGTAATGTTGACCAACTGTAACAACGAGCAATTAAAGACATTAAGATGATTTTAGGCAAAATGGCTAAAAAAAATATCATAAAGACAGTCACTAAAATTTTTATTTAATGGTTTATTAAATCAAATAAACTTTCGACCAACAGGTGGCACTGTGACTAAATTTATGCGCTGAGGACAGTGAGGCGACTGTCACATGCAAAGTTTGGTGTCAATATTCCAAAGCTTTGCAGAGATACAGCCTAAGAGTAGTTTTGGCACCATGGCATCAACTTTGTCGATGCGGAAAAATGGTCTAGGAGGAGTTTGAAAAAGTACTTTTTTAAAGAAAATCTAAATGGTGGATAGAAAGTTTGGCTGACAATGGCAAGATTGGTATCCATGTTCTCAGCATGACCCAAGGGATCCATTAAGACCAGTTTCATACCAGTAATCTAATTTATTCAAAAGTTATTATCCTTTTGGTTAATTTCATTGTATCTTTTGACCACAAGGTGCAACTGGCCAGAAACTTTTTGAGTACAATCAATGGTATGAGTATGGTACCGAAGACACATACCGAGTTTCGTAACGACACGCCAATGCGTTCATAAAATATAGAATTGGGAAAATTGGGTATCATATGACTCGACATGCTGCCCAGAATCTAAAGAAAACTTTTCGTGACTATTCAGAAGTTATAAGCAAAAAAAATATTTTTCGATATCTCCTGACCACTAGGTGGCACAGCACCGAAACTGTGCAGGTAGCCTCAGGTCATGGTTGTCATAACACACCAAGTGTGGTCAGAATAAGCAAAACGGTCATGTTCATTTTTCCTGGCACTTAGCCGAATTTGTTTGCGCTCGATTCAAGAACGGTTTGACAAATCAACTTGAATTCCATAACTTTTTGTTGGCATTGTCTGAAGATGATTGGATTTTTTTTTTTTTTAAAGCAACGACCTAATAGGAGGAAAAGTAGGCTTTTTGGAAAAAAATTCATGATGGAAAATTACGTCATAGAATCGAATCATCTTGAAATTCCACATTTGCTATGGTGACAGTTCAGACTGTCCTCTATCTGTGTGCCAAATTTCATAACTTTCCCACAAGCATTTCATGGGCTGCCATAGACTTCCAGAGCAGAAGAAAAGGAAGAAGAATAAGAACATTAAAGATTACAATAGGTGCCTAGCTACGCTACACACCTTCGGTGCTTGGCCCCTAATCATTTTGTGGTTAATTACTAGTTATCAGGCTTGCTCTGATTTTATCTGTTCTTCTTCTTTGGATACTGATGCATTCTTCTTAAATCCCTCCATGACTGCCAGAGGAGGAGTCCAGGCACCAGCACCCAGATCCCATTGAAGAACACCAGGTAGACCCACAGGTACAGCCAGTTGCTGGTGTTCAGGTTAGGGCTTCCGATTATCCAATCTGGACAGAAGGTCATCCAGCCCCCGTACAACTCACACACACACAGCGTGATCTGAACAAAGTGCCTGGTTCAAAAAAAAGTATATATATATATATAAAGTGGATATTTTGAGTTTAAAAATAGGTTATTAATTTAAGACAAAACATTGCATGATCACAATTAGGTAAATTCTTATTTAGACATAATGGATCTCATCACATGGATTGGATTTACATTAAAACAAATGACTGTACTTACCTGTAGTGTTTGTCTTTAATGATGGCATAGACCAGAAGCAGGGCCAAAGAACCATCTAAAACCACTGTCAGAAGTTCTAGAGATACTATTGTCGGGTCTGAGTATAACCAGCGCTCATCTGCCTTGCCATATTCTTTCCCTGTTGAGTATTTTAAAGGGTTAGTTCACCTCAAAATGAAAAATCTGTCAGTAATTACTCACCCTCATGTTGTCCCAACCCCGTAAGACTTTCGTTCATCTTCGGAACAAAAATTAAGATATTTTTTGATGAAATCTGAGAGGTGTCTCTCTTCTTCATAGGCTGCTAGTACTTGCATCCGTGTGGGCCTCTGACGCGAGTTCACGAGAGCGCCACGACGCATGCGCAAGAACTGAGAAGATGACGCAGATGGGTCTCGATGTAGTGTATTTCCTTGGATATCCGAATCATGAGAAACCAATGAGAAAACAAAACTTTCACACTTTCCCATCAAATTATCGTGATCACCATCTTCTCAGTTCTCGCACATGCGGCGTGGCGTTCTCGTGAACTCATGTCAGAGGACCACACGGACAAAGGAAACTGAATAAAGTCGTTATTTTTGTTTTTTTGTTAGTCACTTGGACTATTTTAACGATGTTTACTAACTTTCTGGGCCGGCAGATGCAATTACCTAGCAGCCTATGAAGGAGTGAGCCAGCTCTCAGATTTCATCAAAAATATCTTAATTTTTGTTCCGAAGATGAACGAAAGTCTTTAATGTCCTTTTCTGTGCGAAAGATGGTGAGTAATTACTGACAGAATTTAACTTTTTGGGTGAACTAACCCTTTAAAGTGACTGTTTAAAGGGTTAGTTCACCCAAAAATGTAAATAAAAATGCATAAATGTCCATGGTTAATAGACAAAGTTATGGAACTGCATGGCTGCAGGAAGTAGGACATTCTGAAACTATTTGGCAGTAAAAAAAATGTAATTAAGTGAGAATGGCAAAGTATACTTCATTTTTAACTTAGTTATACAATTATTTAAAGGAATAAAGCAACCAAAAATAAAAAATTGCTATTTACTGTCTTCAATAGTTGTCAAGACACAAACTATTGCTTAGTCTTGAAACATAAAGCACAAAAGTAGCAGACTAATTATGGTGCATTATCTTGTCCTTTTAGAGCACTGTGTATTACATCTATTTTTGTGTGGGGTGGGGAATACCAGTGCAAACACATGATGACTATCTAACTGTAGGCAGAACTACTTTTTAAATTAAAGTCAAAATAGTTTCACAATTTTTGAATTGATTTATTTTCAATGAATAATCAGTGAATGAATGGACTTTGAACATTGCACTAATGTTGCTAAACATAATACAAACAAACACCACTAGATGTCGGACTACTGTATTCGTCTAAAATCAAATTCTTCTTCTAGTATGGAGCTTATATTATGACAAAATGATTTGAATTTGAATTGTGTAAATCTGAATTATTTGCAGTGTAATCTAACAAAATTGAATTTTAGGTGGTAGTTTAAATAGTTCTGAATTTGAATTTTTTTAAACGAATATTGAACATTTGAAATTTAACAAATTGAAATGTTTTTATGGCTGAATTTTATAGACATGTATTTTCAAACAGTAATATTCAGTTTAAAAAAATTCAGATTCAAGTTTTCAAGATGAAGAAATTCAGAACTTCAAATTCAGTTTTCTAAAATTCAATGTCAAAAATTCAAGTTCAAAAATTCAGATCTGACAGAAAGTAGGTCACAGGTCATCCACAGGGAAGAGTAGATGATCTCAGAAAAGTCAAACAGAGCATTTTGGCCAATTGGGGACTGCGGAAGTTTTCCAGCGCGAACGTGGTGGTGGTTCAAGAGGTTGCCACTCTCTGACTCTTGTCATGAATCGCCCGGAGGTCTATTACATGTACGACGCAGTCTAGACCGGACGCGAACGGTGCGACGCGACCCGTGAAATCCCCAACAGCACACGGATTCCCCATCCTATTTCTGACCTAGTCCCAGCTCTTTGCAACAGTCGCTTCAAGCTGTGTTGCGTCGCGCCGCTCGCGTCCTGTCTGTGTAACTGAGGTCTAGTAGACAAGGTGGCGTTCTAATCAATTTTACACAAAATGTAGGCTACTTTAAAACAAACACCAGAGACCGCTTAGACAAATGTCCCACGTGCTGAGAACGCTAGCCTAACATATAAACACAAAATCATTCATGTTTAAGAATCTTAACGTTACCTCCGGGCGATTCATGACAAGAGTGGACATTCTAAAACGCTCACGTGAAAAACGCTTAACGTGGCTCACTGTACGAAGACAGTGATATTAAAGGACCAAACTCAGTACAAATCATATTAATAAACCATACTTTGTATAAAAAATCAGATGAGCCCAGAATACCTACGCAACGCGTTTAATTGTGCGTTAAGCATTTCCTTACCATAGAAAACCGTTATAAGAAAACGCTTAACGTGGCTCACTGTACAAAGACAGTGATATAAGGACCGTACACATCATATTAATAAACCATACTATGTATAAAAAATCAGATGAGCCCAGAATATGAACACAACGCGTTAAGCATTTCCTTACCATAGAAAACCGATAAGAAAACGCTTAACGTGGCTTACTGTACAAAGACAAGGACCAAACTCAGTAGCCTACGCATCATAATAATAAACCATGTATAAAAAATCAGATGAGCCCAGAATATGAACGCAACGCGTTAATAGAAATTCCTTAATAGAAAACCGATATGAAAACGCTTAACGTGGCTTACTGTATGAAGACAGTGATATTAAAGGACCAAACTCAGTACAAATCATATTAATAAACCACTTTGTATAAAAAATCAGATGAGCCCAGAATATGAACGCAACGCATTTAATTAAGCATGTTCTAATCATAGAAAACCGTTATAAGAAAACGCTTAACGTGGCTTAATAAACCTTAAATGGTCCTTAATAAACCATAGGCCTACTATGTATAAAAAAATCAGGTTTAAGGTTTATTAAGCCACGTTAAGTGTTTTCTTATAACGGTTTTCTATGGTAAGAACATGCTTAACGCGTAATTAAACGCATTGCGTTCATATTCTGGGCTCATCTGATTTTTTATACATAGTATGGTTTATTAATATGATGTGTACGGTCCTTATATCACTGTCTTTGTACAGTGAGCCACGTTAAGCGTTTTCTTATAACGGTTTTCTATGGTAAGAACATGCTTAACGCACAATTAAACGCGTTGCGTAGGTATTCTGGGCTCATCTGATTTTTTATACAAAGTATGGTTTATTAATATGATTTGTACTGAGTTTGGTCCTTTAATATCACTGTCTTCGTACAGTGAGCCACGTTAAGCGTTTTTCACGTGAGCGTTTTAGAATGTCCACTCTTGTATCGCCCGGAGGTAACGTTAAGATTCTTAAACATGAATGATTTTGTGTTTATATGTTAGGTTAGCGTTCTCAGCACGTGGGACATTTGTCTAAGCGGTCTCTGGTGTTTGTTTTAAAGTAGCCTACATTTTGTGTAAAATTGATTAGAACGCCACCTTGTCTACTAGACCTCAGTTACACAGACAGGACGCGAGCGGCGCGACGCAACACGGCTTGAAGCGACTGTTGCAAAGAGCTGGGACTAGGTCAGAAATAGGATGGGGAATCCGTGTGCTGTTGGGGATTTCACGGGTCGCGTCGCACCGTTCGCGTCCGGTCTAGACTGCGTCGTACATGTAATAGACCTCCGGGCGATTCATGACAAGAGTCAGAGAGTGGCAACCTCTTGAACCACCACCATGTTCGCGCTGGAAAACTTCCGCAGTCCCCAATTGGCCAAAATGCTCTGTTCGACTTTTCTGAGATCATCTACTCTTCCCTGTGGATGACCTGTGACCTACTTTCTGTCAGATCTGAATTTTTGAACTTGAATTTTTGACATTGAATTTTAGAAAACTGAATTTGAAGTTCTGAATTTCTTCATCTTGAAAACTTGAATCTGAATTTTTTTAAACTGAATATTACTGTTTGAAAATACATGTCTATAAAATTCAGCCATAAAAACATTTCAATTTGTTAAATTTCAAATGTTCAATATTCGTTTAAAAAAATTCAAATTCAGAACTATTTAAACTACCACCTAAAATTCAATTTTGTTAGATTACACTTGCAAATAATTCAGATTTACACAATTCAAATTCAAATCATTTTGTCATAATATAAGCTCCATATTCTTGCACCTGACTAAACCCAAGTCAACGGCTCTACACCTGAGCAAACAGTTTAATCAGCGCGAATCACCTGTTATTTTCCTTTAGGCGATGAGTGTTGCAACACGGCATACTCACATAGTTCTGCCAAAAGATTGTCAGAAGTTGCTACATTTCCAACAAGTGACATGTAGACGAAGGGTCCCTCCTGCACAGTGAAACACAGACAAGAGGCGAGCAGGTAGTTACACAGGCAGGCATAACGAAAGCGTTCTTGTATGCACGTGCACCTTTATACTTACCAGAGTAAAATGAACTATTGCGTCGTAAAATAACCACACGAGGACCCACCGATCAACAGCTGAACATTTATTCCCCCATTTTTGCGCGAAAGCAAACCCGACAGCAAATTGAGCCACACACGCGAGTAGAGAATAAACCGTTACTTTAGTGAAAAGTGCGGCTTCTCCCATTATATCCAGTAATCGAGTCAGACTCGGTGAACGTTTGGATAAGTTCTCAGTGGTTGAATGACATCTCCAGACTCCGCCCATCGTTCTAACGGTGTGCAGCCATAGGCTCGCGCAGAACTCTCTCCACTTCATTCCGTCCACGTCACCGAACTGAACATGTTTTAGCGCCAATTTATCATGTTTTATTTCACTGAGTAATCTTTTCGCCATTACATAGATATATTAAAAACAGCTGGAACAGCATGAAAATGTCTATAAACAGAGTCATGGCGTCAGTTTGTAGGCCAACGAAGAAATTGAATTAGCCATGAATGCAATTTGGAATATAACATGGACACATTTTCAACTTATGATTAGAATTACACATTTTTCTCTACAATTTAAATATATATTTTTTTAACCAACTTTTAAAAAATGTAGGTTGGGAGTAAGTTGCTCCATAAGGACTACACCGCTTGTCTGATCCATCGTGGGTATAAACTATCATACTTGTGGTAATTGTAGTTCTTAAGTAGCAATATGTTAGAAACTTACATATTTCACATCACCAATGTAATAATTTACCCTATAATGGATTTCCGCATGGTGCGGACACAGGTGTGATTCTTATTTAGCACCAATCTCTCCCTTAAAACTTTCATGATAAATAACACAGCTATTGCACATTAGAAAGAGAGAAAGCAAATCATAGAAATACAAATTAAATACACAAAACAGGGACAAGGAAAGGTCGCTAATGGGAAAAAGACAAGAGACACAAAGGGATCAAAAGGTCAATCATAAGAGAGCAATAAAAAGGATGGCTAACAGCAAGTTTATTTTGGTTAGGTTCATTGATACATAAGCACGTCCTGAGGGAGTGATGAGTGAAAGATGTGTTGCCATAGAAAGGTAGGTAGGTAGGTAGGTAGGTGGGGGGGGGGGTGTTGAAGGGGTTTAGAATTGTGATCCATATGAAAAGAATGAAAAGGGAGCAGAATGCAAGTTAGGGGATCAATTACAAGTCAGCCAGCAGACTAGAGGAGAATTTAATTAGAGTTATACTCTACTCCAGAGAACATCTCATCGTAAAGTCCAGAGATAGGCAGATATTACACCCAAAAGACCCCATATTATAAGCAGCTCCAATGCAACGTGGTAGGCATTATGAACCTTTTTTAGTTGCTTTGAAATGAAAAACAAAGGCACAATGAATTTCAACTCATTCTTTATCTTTAATATGCACAAGAGTTGAAAAAAAAAATACTGATGAGCCACCTTAAAGAGAAATTCAGTTCTAAAATTTATAAAAACATACAAACAATCAGAGGCCAAAATGCGATCTGTCGCTTTTTAGATTAATTTTTTTCTTCAGCAAGTAAAAATCTTGCAACAAGCAATAAGCTTGTATCCATTTCTGATACAAGACAAAACTTCTTTAAAGTGGCTCGTTTTCTAGTTGTCTAGATAAGTCCATGAATTTCAAACCAGTTTTTTTCTTTTTGTTCAACAATAAATGGCTAATTCAAAAATCATCAGGGCTGCCTTTAGCTTCCTTACTGTCTTTTCAGCAGTTTGCGGCCCAAACACAACTACTTTAGTCCAACGGCAATTTTTCCCTATACATCCCTTTACAAGTTAATGCACAGGGAAAAAGAACAAAAAAAAAAAAAGTCCAGTCACAACAGTAAGAAAGCCCATTTTCCAAATAATGGCAATCATTTGCCATAACAAAAGTTAAAACAAAAAGAACAAACAAACAAAAAAGATACCCCTAATGGCTGTAAATCAATAATCACAATGTTATTATTGTTCTGTAGCGTCCCAACAACGTCTAGTGGACCTAAGTGTGGTAGCTTCTCATTATATACCTAAACAAGAAATATAATTTTATTTTTAGTTGGTACGATTATTTTAGAAGGTTTTGTAGCAAGTGAAATAAGATTAAAAACCAACTAAAAAAAAAAAAAGGACCCACAATGTCATGGATCTCCTTTTCCCATTGCTTGTATAGTCAAAATTAAGCGAACATCGCTCTCCACTTACATTAAGCAATAAAACGGGAACAACCCAAAAGTGTGCGCGTAAGACTGGAAAAAACTGCAAAAGCGGAAGCTCCACTGATCAAAACAAAAAAAGAATTCACAATCCAATCACTGTTGCAAAGTTTCTTGTGGTTTTGACTACCGAGTGCTGAAATGTACTGATTTAGTGAAAATATCCTCCAACCGGTTACAATTGGGCTTGTCCCAAAGAACTTATTACTATGGTTACAGACAGGAAGTAGAGAAGATGAATCCAGAAAATAAAGAGCGCTGCCAGAGCACACTTGTTAAGCAGAAAGACCAGTTAAGGTGATCTCAATGAACTTCCAAAGGTTGGGGCGGCCCTTTAAAAGTCCTGGCCAAATTGACCCGACTGATGATCATCTCAAATATGATCCTCCTTTGACACATCCGACAGTCCAATTGCAAACCAAAAAGATCGGCACAATGAATGTCCACTACACTATCGCTGCAGAACTTGATAACTCAAAATGAGGGTGCTTGACCTTCTCAGATGAGATTTTCTCCATTTAAGTTTGTGTGATTTTTTTTCTTCAGTGTTTTTTTTATTTTAAATATCCATAATTTCAGGATGAAGAAAAAGCAAGAATTTGTGGCGATAATTTAAGTTCTGTTTGCACACCACATATTTAGAGACACTCCCTTCCCCCATTTGAATGATATTCCATGGAATAACCCATTATAGGCTAGGTCACAGATTCAGATGAATGAGGGAGGGGGTCCAGATGGCTTAACACAGTAGAGGCTGGACGTCTGTCTGAGACTCGAAGATCATCACCAGAAAATGCAATGTTTTGAGGGAAGGAATTTCTTGGAAACAAAAGAAAAATCCCTGCTTTTCTATTTCAGGAACATCTCTTTCTTTCATCTTCCTTGGCTGATATGATGGCTGGTACAACAACAGAAGTTCCTATTATTGTTCATGCTCACCTATGTGTGTGAGTGAGTGAAAGAAAGAAAGAGCAAAATATATATCTTTTTTCCTTTTTTTTTTTGGCAACTGCAGTATAACCTTGTTCTTGTTCTTTTTCTCTTCCATGTCTTGCGGTTGTTGAGATCCATCCATGTTTTGAGTGGCGTTGAGACAGGTACTCAGAACCTTCAGTGCTATTTTCTTCTGTGTGAGCGAGTGTCGTTTGAGCGTGGTGATTGGTTTGTTTTTCTGGTTAGTGAGTGGTTGGTAGATGATGGGTCAGTAGGTGGCAGGGGTTGAGGAGCAGCTGGGAAACCCACCGTTCCTGAGTTCAAAGCTCTGGTTGTCTAGAACTTGAACTCCTTGGTTTGTAGGTTGGAGGCTGGATCGAAATTAAATGTGCCTCCCTGGGTGGCCTCAGGAATCAGGCTGGGGTCCTCATCAATCTACAAGCAGAGCCAAAACAAATTAAGGCCAGTTTAAACCAAGGACAATAACTATAATGATAACTACAACTGTAAAGTTGCAATAGTCACTCTAATTCTATGAAAATAGGGAAGTCCAAACCACAACTATACCGATAACCACAGAGGAAAGATATGGCAGAAATCACTTTCAGAATTATTTTTTTCCCAGCTGATGATCCAAAATCCACTCAACATTAATGAGCTCAAGCATTTCAAGAGACAGACGACAAAACTGCAGTCCTCGCTTTATAAACTGAAAGTTATTGTCAAGCACTATACAGAGACATGCCAAGAAACAAGACTCACATCGTCTCCTGAAAAGTACTGATCGATGATTTCAAATGCAAGTTTATAGATGTCCTCATTTTCATGCTGCTGTAGGTGCTCGATTTTTTCCAATCCTGAAAGTCAGAAGCAAGACTATTACGGATCATCTTTTTTTCTACATAAATAAGTAAAAACATCAGTGAATCTACAGGTGTGGTAATTTCAGACTACTGGTCATCTTTTAGAATACAACCAGTCGAAATATGAAGGAACCATGACAACCCATTTCTACGCTGCATGCATTACCTCCACACTCTTCAATGATCTCAGCAATTGTGCTGGCTTCCTCCCCAGCCATGATGAGGATGTTTTTCAGTCCATCAAGAACCACCTGGACCACCTGAGAGTCTTTCACTGACAGCAGGTTGCAGAAGGGCGGGATCACGTTTTGTTGCACTAAGTACTCCACCTGCCGATTACAGCAAAATAACCAATGAAATGAAGGGAAAGTGGCTCTGAATCCAAGATTAAAATCCATTGCAAATGGTTCAAACCTGATCTTTTCTTCCACTTATTGTCAAGTTGCTGATGGCCCATGCAGCTTCCTTCTGTGTCCCAAAATCACCCTGTTTGGGAAAACCAAGATACATGTATTAGACTTCAAATTCAAGGTAAATCACTGTTTAGTTAGGGGAGTGTCTAAACTGGACTCTTCCAAGAGTCAAGATTCAGGCTTCAGATTTTACTTCAGAAGCCATACTATAATTTTTAACTTTGAATAATCTATCGTATTACTAGGTTTTTACATTTTATGAAGAAAGTAGGAGTGGTTCATGTCAATTATAAGGTGTTTTGAGTGGTTGCTTATTGGCACAAGTGAAATAAGACCCAATCCCAAGTCTTTAGGATATTTACTCCCTAGATATTGCTTGGATTTAAAACATAATTTAAACTTGATAAAAAAAGTTTTAGGACTTAAAGAAACAGCATTATGACAAAATTAATAAGAAAGACTCTGCAGTGTTAAGATATTTAATTTGTATATAATTTGTAATAAAAATAAAATAGGCAAACGCAAAATAGAAGCATTTTTACATGTGGTCTCAGACTTTTGGATTCACAGTATAAATCCTATGGCAGTATTGCAAATCTGAAGCAAGGTGGTGTTAATGCTAAAATGAAACTGCAACAGTGGCTGTATAGCCGGCTACGCAGATAAAGTCTTACCTTGGCAAGCTGGTGAATGATCATGGGTATGAGACCAGCATCTATTACAGCCTGCACCTGCTGCTGGTTACCTGCTGTTATATTGGACAGGAACCACACTGCCTCCTGCAGGGATGAACAGACACATCACAGATGTACTCTAAACATGCGCCACAGCGCTTACACTGGGAACGGGGAGATTTCTGGAGTCATTTAAGAAATTAGGCGAGTAAATGTTTGGGTTTCATCAGCTTGATTACATTTCACATAAATGGGATCCGATGGGATGTGTGCGTTTGTCTCACCTTGTTGATCTTCTCTTTGGGGTGTGTGAGCAGGTTGGGAAAGTGAGAGAGGACGTCACAGTTGAGCACCACCTGAGTCTGCTCATCCGTCCCGGTTACAATGTTCCCCACCGCTCTCAGCGCTGCGGTCTGAGCAGAGGATACACAAACACGATCAGAAACCGGATTCGGGTTTCAGCGGAAACTAGAAAAATCTGCATTATTTTTTTACCTGAACTTTGACCTCTTGGTGGCTGAGCAGTGGGACAAGGAAGGGGACGACACCTGAGTCTATTACCATCTGAATCTGCTCATTACCTCCATCTGTCAGATACGACAGAGCCCACACAGTGTCTACCAGAATCTAGAGAAAAAAAATGTATTTTAGTATTCTAAATTAGTCTCAGTCAAGACCCAGTTTCTATCATTTACTACACAGCTCTCAGATTGGTCAATAGTTGTACTGAGAGGTCAAATGAACTATTTTTCTTTCTTAGCGGAAGCTAAGATACATTAACAAAATATTGATTTTAGTTTAAATGTATATTATTTGATAAGTAGCTATACAATAACTGGGATAAATGTACAGTCAGTCAATCATTATTGACAAATAAAGTCAAGACAATACAAGACAATACAACAACTCTTCGCGTCACATCGAGGTTCAGATAAACTACAGATAATAACCAGCTGGTTGTACATCATCACTTAAAACAGATTTACTTAACTCATTCAATTAAGAGCAACACTTCTGCTTTATATTTTTACATTTGGTACTTACATTTATATCTGTATGATATATGAGTACACAGAGGGCAGGAAGAATCTGTGAAAGAAAAACGGATATTTTAGAAGCTGGTATTTCACCAGATTTTGAGAATAAGCACACAGCATGTAAACATGAAATCAGCTGTAGGACAACAGAATATTCATTAGATCTGCCATCAATGAAACAGTTGTTATATTACACACACACAAACACAGAGAAAACACCAGTCTAATGATTTCATAGCAGCAGGAGGCACAATATGTTCCCTTCAACTCAAAGCTATACCTCCAGATTACAGACAGGAGAAGAAAACAAAAGAGAGAGACTAATAAAATATTGGCATGTAGATTATACAGCATAATAACTGCAACCCATGACTGAATAGATAGTAGCTAAATAGAAAGGAGACAGGCTTCAGATTATTACGAAAGCTTTAGTCTGAAACGCAAGATAGAATGAAAATACACATATCTTGCACACTCTTTAAGATTTAAAAATTGTGGCACAGTGGTGCTTCACTGGATTAAATGCCAGTTTATAAAGTGCTTTGTGCATATCAATCAGTCAAACAGCCAGCTAAGTGGATCAATTTATCCAATCAAATCGCTGCATTTCTATGCACTTCAGCAGTCAGGCTTGAACCGACTTAATGAGAGCAGATAAATAGTGTGATGTGGTAAAAACACATTTGTAATCTATGTTCACAACTTCACATTGATCAAGTGTTATTTTAGATTATTTAAAAACAGTGTGTGTTTACTAAACAATATTCAATTTAACAATTTATAAATCATTTTTACGAACTAAAAGAAATTAGTATTAAATGTACATACGGTCACATACACTCCTCACCTCTTGCACGGTTTCCATGGGTGGGGGTGGGTCTTTGTTTCGGCACAGATTGACAATGACCCAGGTAACGTTTCTCAAGAAGGTTATGGGGATGGAAGGATTAATAAACGACAAGAGAGGTTTGACCACACCGAGCGAGATGACGTAATCTCGACACTGAGGTCCATCACCTGCAAAAGCCCATAAATCACAAGCGCGTGTTAAAAAGTGTAACACTACTGATGAGTATCACAGCTGTTACAACTCTCAAAATATATGGATCCTGATTTTTGGGGATACATTTACAAGTTTAAATTGTCAATGCACTACTTAAGAAATGCAATAGCAGAAATTATATGAGAAAAGAAACCAATGCTAATTAAACAAAGCATTTTTTGGAAATATACTCCAGCACTATAAGTGGCACAACGGAAGAAAAGCTTTAAAGGTTTGTGAGAGGTATGTCAACAATAATTGAATATAAAATTGTGTCTTTGGCGTTTAATTTTGGAAGAACCAACAGCTTTCAATGTGTTAACGCCACCAATATGCATGCAGCAGCTGTTCTGGACATGACATCCAAAAGTTCACATCTCATTGGTTGGTTAGTATTTGTTGCCAGGAGAATGAAAAAAGGACTTACTCTCCTTGGTTTCGATATAAATTCTTGTTTTTGTTCTTTTCAGTTACAAAATTCAGTGTGAGGAGGACATTTCACAGTTACTCACCAATGATGTTTCCCAGCGCCCACACGGCCTGCTCACACACATTCTGATGAGGAGAGTGGAGAAGTCTCAAAAACAATGGGACAGCATCTACACAGACAGGGAAAGAGAATGAGAGGGGGACAGAGCCTTCAAATACAGAGAGAGCTGACACAGTCAAAACTGGTTGATCCAGTAGACGAAGGCCTGTCCAAACAACTTACTGGATTTGACCACTGCCTGTGTCTGTGCAGACGTCCCTGATGCAATGTTGGTCAAAGCCCAGGCAGCTTCAAACTGCAATGAAGGACTGATGAAGAAAAAGAGGGAGAAATGGAAGTTCAGATTTGTTTTGCGCTGGTGGTAAACACCACTTCACCTCGGACCACTCTGAATACAAAATGACCTTCTGCGATACTCTGAAAAGGGCTCAGCAGGACTTTCCCACAGGATTCTGTGTTTGTAGCCAGAACTGACCTTTATAAAAACTTTTTCAAACGTACACAAACACACTAACAGTTCTTGGCTCATTTAGAGTCAGACATAAAGATGAAAGCAATGATTTCCATTCGAGTCAGACCACTGTAACACACACAACTATTGTCAGATGCATTTTCATGATTTTTCCATTCATGAATGATAAAAAAAAACAAAGATCTTATAAGATTTTATAGGTATTGCTGGGGTGGTTTTCCATTTGTGTATCAGGTACCAATCCTTATTTCTCCGCATAAATATGCATTTAAAAGATTCTGTAACTTCCACTTCATTTTGCTAACTTTGACCATATGGGCTCCAAACAAGTCAGCAAATCTGAACATGTTCAATAATTCACAGGAAGAAAGCGTTTCTCATTGCCAAAAAAAGCATGGGCCGGTCATGGAGAAAGGTGTGACACCCATCTAAGGACACTCATTTCTGTGCAATCTCACCAGTTGACTAAAATTTGTACTTGTTTTGCTGTTGCTGAATAAGGCTGTAGAAATCCGGGCAAGTTGTGTTTGATTTAGCACGTCTTTATGAATAACACTTTGGTGAAAATATAAGGCCACGACTGAACGCACCTAAAAATCATTAAAGCATTACTGTCTGCGCCTTCAGCATCATTACTCCAGTCTTCAGTGTCACATGATGCTTCAGAAATCATTCTAATATGCTGATTTGCTGCTCAAGAAACATTATTATTATCAATGTTGAAAACAGTTGTGCTGCTTAATTTTGTGGAAACCAACCGTAATACATTTTTTCAGGATTCTCTGAAGAAAATAAACGTCAAAGAACATTTATCTGAAATAGAAATATTTTGTAACATTATAAATGTCTTTACATTCACTTTTAGTCAATTTCATGCATCTTGAATCTTACTGACCCCAAATTTTTGAACGGCAGTGTTCTCACTTGAGGATCTCCATCTAACATCCACCTTCTGCCTCATCCCTTATTCTTTTATCTCATTCACTTTCTCTACCATCATTCAAGATTGACATTGAAAACTTCATTAACTCTGATGCATGTTTGTACACAAACGGCACAATTAAAAAGGTTTCATTAAGTTTTGAATAATTTCACTTAGTGCAATGTATAGTCACACTCACTTGTCATCCCTCTCCAGGCATTTGACTAAGATTGGAAGGATTCCACATTTTATCAAGTCGTCTATGGGAGGATTTCGGTCACTTGAGAGCAATTTTCTGCGAGGACGGAAAAGAGAAAAATAGTCAGGCACTCTTTCACTCACTATCCGGCACGCCAAATACATATCAGCAGTGTTAATGCAATCCATTTCAAAGAGACAAATCCAGCAAAACATTTAATTACAAGCATAATTGACAGAGTACGTCATTGTTCCTTTGTGTTATGCTTTTCACATTCAGCTGATTTAACATTAATCAGACTACTTCAGAAAAAATGGTAACATCAATAAAATGGGATGCATTTTTTAATTATATTCAACAAGGAATATAAATTTGTCTTTAGACTCGCACGCACCGATGAATCATGTGCATAAAGACCAGAGTTGTGTATTAAAGCAAAAATAGTCTAATATGTTGACTTGAGGTTATTAGAAGCATGAGGTTATGAGAGATGTTTTTAAGACGACATTCATGTGTAACATTCAAACCTTTTCATACATCCCAACACTTTACCTGGCTGCTTGCACTGCACTGAGCTGCACAACTGCATTGTCACTGGTGGCATTCTATAGGGAAAAAAAGAAAAAGGAGAAATGGAGAATGAGAGGAAGAAGGGGTCGCTCACACCCACACTTTGTGAAGTGAAGTGCTGCGGTGTGCGCTGACCCTCCGAATCAGTTATTTATCAGACATTTACCACCACGCTAAAACCTCACCTGTAAGATGGCATCTAGCGTTACATTTTGCTGAGGAGAAAAGAGAAAAATTTAGACCAACTATGTAAAGGAAAACGGAAGATATGGATGGAGATGAAATTAGTAGAAAGCCTCTTACCCCTTTGAAGTCAGAGTCCACATCGGAATCTTCCAGACTCTCTTCCTGTGGAACATTTCTTTTCTTCAGGAGATGCTCGTCTCTTTTGTTCTGTACGGATTGAGAAATTAAGTAAATATTACGTCCTCTGTGAATACTTGCACTTCACACAGACCAAAACAAATACATCTGTGATTTTACAGACTTAATACATTTGAGGAAATCATAGAATACACTCTTAAGTGTGAATTAATGTCATGTATATTTGATAAAGGTGTTTTTAATTTTTTTAATAAACTAGCATTTTGAAAGCGGTTATATTAAAAATTTTCCCCTAAAATCAAATGTATGTTTTTTTCTGCTGTGCCTTTAATACAACAATCCTCTGCTTAAATACAGGGGTTCAATGTGCTGCCCAAACTAAGAATTCAGAATGAAATTACTATTTTTATATTTTGTTAAATATAAACATACGCTGATCGTTTCTAACACTGGGATCCTTCAGAAGGAACTGCAGAGCGGAAGGTGCTACATACAGCCAGAAAAAACTAGCACATTTTGCTAGTTGTTCTGACGTTTAGCAAGCATCTGGAGTACTTCATCCTTATTACCTCAACCTGAAGAGGCGTGGGAAATTCAAAAAACCAAATAAGTTGGTATACAGGCAGTTATGTGCAAATGTTTCAGCTTTTGATAGTTTTTCAGTGTTTTAATTTTTCTCAGTTTTAGTTAAGAAATGTACAGTATGTTCCCACGTTGCAACAAAATCTTATTTTTCCCACCGGTTTATCAGTTTTTAATAGTAGTGTCTGTTCTTTAACTGAACTAAATTATTTTTATTATTATAAAGTGATGTAAAAATCTGTGTGCGGCTGAGCACTGTGTAACACCTGTAACACTGACTATCACAGCAAGCCTAATTGAGATACATTTATTTTCTCACGAAACCCTTAAATAGAATATTTTGCTGCTTATGTTAATGAAATCAAATTAAACAGCACAATATCGAACCCTTGAGGAAAAAAAAGGCAAATAACTGAAAAAAGGCACACAGAAAGTCCCTTCTGGTTCTAGGCTGTAGTGTTGTCAAAAATATCGATATTTCGATAAATATCGATACTGAAATATCTGAACGGTACCAATACTAATTTCCCGAAGTATCGATACTAGCCGAGCGGTCACTTTCACTTCTCTCCAAAGGCGCGTTGACAAACACCACACGTGACGCACTCGTCTCATTCGCTCTGGCTAAATACCAAAAGTGAAGTGAATGGAAAGATGGCGAGGGCGGCGCCCCCGCGACCGGCTTTGGTTGATTGATAAAGAACACCGCGAGCGGGCATGTCGGAGAATAGCGCGGACACGCGTAAAAACACACCGCGAGCGGGCATGTCGGAGTCGGAGAATAGCGTGGACACGCGCTACACACCGCGAGCGGGCATGTCGGAGAATAGCGCGGACACGCGCTTCACACTGCGAGCGGGTATGTCAGAGAATAGCGCAGACACGCGCTGCACTGCGAGCGGGCTGCGGGCACCCAAAAGATTGTTTGACAATCAATAATCCGTCACATCAATCTTTTTTTTTTTTTTATAGGTGAAAACAGACTAAAGGAACAGGCTCCAGGGGTACCATTTAGCAAGCATAGGCTCAGCATCAGGGGTGTTTGTTGTTTGGACAGACCTTTCCCCACTGCTAAAAAAAATCCTAAAGGAAACACTGTAACTCTTCTCATTTTAACTTTTCTGAAACATTAACCAAGATGGCCTAGTATTGTTGTTGATATGAGTCTGTGTTGTCTCGTTTTTTCACCGTAATTCTTAAAGTTAACATAATCTGACTGAGGAATCTTAGACAAGTAAATATTTTAACTGTGGTCAAATGTAAATTAACTTGTGCCTATTTAACTTTATTCAGAAAATTATTATTTAATTCTGCAATTTGCCTTCATTAGCGATTATCGTCAATTTGATTACACAGATATTAATTAAACAAAACAGCTAGACAGTGGCATCTCTGAATTCAATAATGAAATGCCTTTAACTGAAAATGTTATGTTTTATCTTATTATTATACATTACTGACACTCTATCCTCCAATTTGATACTGTTAAGTGCTTTTTTATTACAGTAGGCTATATTTTAATCTTTGATAACAGTATAGACAAATACAACAGGTCATGTTAGCCCTGGTCCAATTAAAAAATATTAACAGATAGAACTCAGGACATTTTTGTTCATGTAAAATACACCTCATTGTCATGTTCTAGACTTGTTATATTTAGCTTTAAATAAAAAAAATACCCCCTTAATATTGTGGCAGTATCTGTGGTATCGAAAATGGTATCGAATATCGATATTTTTCAAGGTATCGTATCGAAGTTAGAAATTCTAGTATCGTGACAACACTACTAGGCTGTGTGATAAAATAATGCGAGGGTGAGCGGTCTGTGACGCTAATGTTAGAGCAAACTGTAATGCAAAGAGGAATGTCTCACACACGGAGCACAGCAGCATTCTGTCCGATTCCTCTGGGCTGACAGTATGACCGCCTAATATGGACAGGACATGCTGCGTCACCCAATCCAGCACCAAATGCATCAAGATCAAGGCTGTGGGACTAAACTTCTGCTTCACATCAACTCTGGCCGACCAGATCAACAACAGGGGATTTCTACGCACTCAAGACTGCGTCACAAAGCACGGTAGCCATTTGTCATAATGGACTTTGTCAGAGGCTGAAGGCACTTTGGCTTCTGGTGATGACATGCTACTTTATCAAGTAGGGACCTTTTACAGTTTTTTATTAGATGTAAAACCCAATAAAATACACAAGTAGCTCTAGTGCCAAAAGAAAGGGAGGAGGGCAGGGGAGAAGTGTGTCGAGGGAAGCCCCTCACGACAACCTCCTTCTTGGGGTGCAGCCAACCAGGGGCCCCGTGACCATGGATGGCATGACCCAAATACTGCAAGCGCAAACCAGATTTCCAAAAGAAACCGCTCACCAGCTGAGAGAACAAAGCCATGTAAAGGCTTCAATAACAAGACATTTTTTGCTGTTAACATTAATAACAAGGACTAATAACATTAATCGTGTTTTCTGCTAAATTGAAAAAAAAACAAAAACAAGTTATGACACATTACTGGTAACAAAAGCAAATATCTCGAGCATGTGAAATCGTGGCTCTAATGTCTTTCTACAGACTGTGTGATTTCGGCAATGCTTTAAGATCATTACAAATCACAGTACGACATGGATCTAATAAACTTGGGTACGACATAGTACCGGTATGTAGACTGTACGATAATGACACATTGAATTCAGAAGGAGAATATGGACTAGGGAAAAGAGGCCAACTTGGCATGCCATTTTTGCAAATGGAGCTTGAGTTATATAGTTTTAAGTTTTAGCGCCATGTCGCATTGATCAATACACCATTTCAAGTTGCATTTTTATTGGCTAGTCAGTAGACGCAGGTCTACACACTGTGAGATGATCATGCTACATTTTTGACACTGTCAGAAAATTATCGCAGGCTATCTTTGGTTGCAAGACCGTGACAATGGCCATCTTTGAACCTCTCTCACTGTATGACTTAGGACCACCGTTCAGCAGCCACAACCACAGAAATCACCACGATTGGTTAGCTTTCATCTGGGACAGTCCAAAAACGTACAATGTGTACCGGGCATAAGACTTATCAGCTCAGTTGCTCACTTATGGTGTTGATCAGATTGTGTGTTTGACACAGCAGCAGGATCCTTTGGTCTCTGGTATCTGATTCATTATGTTAAATGTTTGGTTACGCTATCAGATGTGTCACTATACACTATATTTGCGATGTCTTACTTCCGGTGCTCATGTCTTACAGAAAAGGCAGAAAAATCCTAAATGCAACGTCCTGAAGCAAGAGCAAAGCATCTGTGCAATCACATGCAATCACCACCTGCTTAAGTTTACTGTAATGCATGAAGAGACTCCACGCTGAGGCCACATTTAAGTTACAGATGCTCCTCTATTTCCTGCAGCGATGTACCCGCACAATCACATCATCTCACAAAACGCTGCAGCAACACTTTAGGGGCTTTGGTAGCGGAGGAACGCTTTCATAGTTCCTAAACTATTGGTGGAAGCAATGTGTTTGTCGTGGTAATCTTTAATCAAAACCAACTGTCAGTCTGCTATGAGCGAGGGATGGAGAGGAGATGCGCTAAAGTAAAACCCCACCCTCAATTCAATATTTTGGCCCACAGCAGTTGAAACGGGTTTTAATCTCTCATTTATCAGTAGCAAAATATTACATTATTGTGAATCAGTTCAAACACCATTTCAGCGAATCAATTCAAAAGTCAGCCACTAAAAGTTAACAAGCTCAATAAATACATAAATTTCAGAGCAAATGCATACATACTGCTAGAAGACATTTGTTTTTAGCTTTATAGTCCAGCCCTAAACAAGACTGTGGGACTATTCAGAGCTCTTACATGCAGCGCTTAATACAAACCCCAAATGCCCACTGAATCACAGCTTAATGTTGTTTGTGAGAGTGCACGTAGTTATTTAGGAATGAAAAAACTAAAGAGGTGTGAGAATCAATTTTGTAAGTCTGGTTTATTTCAACCAACATTCTCTGAAGAGTCACATGTGTATCTGAACATTGCATTCTGATGCAATACATGTAGCCTTAAAGGATTAGTTCACTTTTAAAATGAAAATTCTGTCATCATATACTCACCCTTAAGTTGTTTCAAACCTGTATGAATTTCTTTCCTCTGCTGAACACAAAGGAAGATATTTAGAAGAATGTCGGTAACCAGACAGTTTTTGGTTCCCAATGACTGCCATAGTATATTTTTTTCCTACTATGGCAGTCATTGGGAACCAAAAACTGTCTGGTTACTGACATTCTTCTTAGTATCTTCCTTTGTGTTCAGCAGAGGAAAGAAATTCATACAGGTTTGAAACAACTTAAGGGTGAGTATATGATGAAAGTATTTTCACTTTAAAAGTGAACTAATCCTTTAATACTTAAAATTTTTGCAAATGATCAGTGACTGCAAATAATCCTGAAACAATAACGGGCCATTAATTGTGAACTTACCTTTCTCAGTTCTACCGTCACTTCATTACGATGTCTTCGCATCGTCTGAAAAAGAAGAGAAATAGGTTGGTTAAGTACAGTATGACATATCTGAGGTATAAAGAGTGACAAAAAGAAATTATAAAACAACTGAGTTTTACGTTACACCAGAGCATTGTGGGTGGTGGTTACTTTAAGTTTAATACTAGGGTTTAGCTACTTGTTCAAATCCACAAGTGATTCACACACTGCCACGGTGACACCCTCTAATGGGCTGTAATGATGCAAACAAAATGCCAACCAAAGTCTTGCCACTCCAACAGAACAAAGAGGCAACCGACCGCGGTAACCATGGTGATGGCAGAACTCAGCTGTCACTCAGTCCTCTGTTTAGACAATCACATTTTATGGCCATTCTATTAGAACTGTTCCATAAAACCCAACAGAACAAACATCTGCACAAGACAGAGCAGCCGGAATATATCTGGAGCAACAAAGCACATTCAGGTCGCAATGAAATGGAAGTAGAGATGGATCTTTTATTCCGTATTGTGATGTACATCAGAATGTAATGGATTATCGAAAAAGAAACAATGTAGAGTAGGGAATGACATGCAAAAGTAGATTCAGATGAACGTGAGATTTCGGGGACAGGATTTAAGCGGACTAAATTGTTCACAGTAAGATCTACAACATGCACTTGCTAAATATATAAGAAGAATTTTCATTTCATTCCGACTTTGACAAGATGGACAGGTCACTTCTCGCAAATGGTTCTGCTCCCTAATTTATTTATTTTCTTAAATATACAACTTCAATGAGATACAGCCTACAAGGAAAAGTGAAAACATCAACAGCCAACAATGCAAAGACTTCACATGCTGTGTGGTGGGGATGGTGGGACGGATCGGATTTGATCTTGTGACTGGGCATACTAGTTCATGTTACAGCAAACCCACACTATGCCTTATGCAATCCAAAAGTCATGAAGGGGAAAAGCGAGAGGATGTAGAAGCAAAACCGACAAACAAGAAAGGGAAACGGAAAAGGACAAAATACCAACATTTATTTCTGAATGACTAATTAAACATATCAGGAAGTTCAATTATTCAATACTCAAAGTAAGAGTTCAAATTATGCATTTTTACGAGGAAATTATTCAAAGTGACTTACAGTGCATTTAATGCATATTTATCAATTTGTGTTCCCTAGGAAATGAAACCATGACATTGGTGTTACTAGCGTTCTCCACTTTAGGCCCTGTTTACACCTGGTATTAAGATGCGTTTTGGTCGATCGGATCACAAATAGACGAGGGTAGACACATAGCCTACCCGTTTACACCTGGTATTTTAATTCTTCTCTTTTGTCCACTTTCAACCACTTCTGTCCCGATTTCTTCGAGTGGAGGGTCTACTATGGGCTGGTAAATGCATGTTTTTTTTTTCAGATCTCGACTCAGCTCATGTCATACTCGGTAAGGCTCGTCCTCTCCTGACAGTGAAATGGACATTCTAACATTTACAGTTGGGAGAATATACCTGTGAAATGTAAGTTAAGCACTGAGGAAAGCACTAGAGTGCGGATCGGGCCGAATTTTTCAGTCCGAGCCCGGCCCGCGTCCGACAGAGCAGTAACCGAACCCGACCCGAGCCCGACAGGCATAAAGATATTTATGTTCGAGCCCGACCCGAGACCGGCAGTTAAAATCCCATTTTTTTCTCATACTAATGACAATTGTATGTTTGTTTGTGTGGAAAGCCCGCTTTTATTAAGCAACTGTAGGAAGGCAATCGAAAAAGTCAACAGGACAAGCGCATCAGCGCGCGGAGCAACAAGCGCTCTTAACACCTGGCGCGCGCACATTATGCACGTGTTTCGTTGTCACGGCTACATAAACAAATGTCCGCACACAGGAAGACAGATGTTATGGTAATATTTTACATGTATTTTAATCACAAAAACGAACGTTTGCATCAAGTGAAAGCATCAGGCACATCGGCTACCTACATAATAAGCTGTTTTAAATTTAAAATGTTCAATGCCTTATCGCGCTGATGTGACCGAGCCCGACCCGAACCCGAACATCATTTCTAAATATCTGTCCGAACCTGGCCCGGCCCGTCGGGCTCGGGTCGGGTATCCATCCTCTAGAAAGCACCACATCTCAAACGCAATAAACAGCGCAAGTATCTGTCAGTCAGCAACAGTATCTGTCAGAGCATCTGACAGGGCAAGCTGCTTTAAACTTGTTAACTATATCTTACCAGTTATTTTGAAGCCCTTAATATAAGCTTGTGTCATGTTTAGGACAAATTGTACTATGTACTTACAATGTAGCAACTCACACTGCGTCCTCCGCTATTTTTTCAGATATGCTCGTATCAAACTACTGTATGGATATAAATGGTATTGCCTTATTCCATATCGTTTCAAAAATATATATCAATATACAAACTTGATATACCGCCCAGCCATAGCTTACCATAATGTTTATACATTAGGTCAGTAGGCGGATAGCAGGAGGTCTTTTGTGGCTGTTTGAACATTCGACAAAATGAGCATCTACACTACGAAAGAAATCCGGTCAAATGCGTTTTCGACTACCTCTGGAAGTGGTTGAAAGTGGACAAGGTCAAAAGTTTTAGTGTCATCCACTTGTGATCCGATCGACCAAAATGCATCTTAATACCAGGTGTAAACAGGACTGTAGTTGAACTAGAGTAGATCAAACATCTTAAAACCTGCAAAATGCTCACCGTTCCTGTTAGAATTCAATTTATCTAACATGATGTCTAAAGCTGTATATTTAAATTGATGCCAGATTTGAACTGGTTTCACCTGCAAAAGCACCATGGCTTAATGTTGAACTAACACTAGGCCACATTTCCACCTACTTAAAGGATTAAACTTGGGAAAAAAAAGAAAGAAATTCTTTCCTGAATTCCTGAATACGCAACATGAGCAGTATTTTAGTGACGCATGCGTTATGTATGAGTCACAGCAGAATGACAGGAGGGCAGAGCCGAGAGGAAGCACTCCAGGAGTCAGTGGACAGAGGCTTCGCCGGTGACATGACAGCTTGACACTCTTGAGGCCAGCATAATGACACAGTATGTGTGCATGTGCTTGTCTTGTTGCCAGCATGGTCTGAGGACATGCTGTCTCACTCCTGTTAGGTCCACGGCATGCTGATAAATAGGTTGACTGCACAATAGCCACAAACATCAGGCTTGACTCATTTTTAGACCGTGATGCTTGCTACACAAAAGGTCATGGGTTCAATTCCTAGGGAAAATGCAACCAAGTTGGCAAGTTGTGTAATTATAATGTTACTAGCACATATTTTAGCTAAACCATCTGGCACATGCGATATAGCAGGATGTAAGCTAACTGAGTACATTTATTTATGTTATTCAATAGGGCTGGGTTGACTAGTCTAAATAAATTGTACACCGTTTAATGATCTCCATAGTGATTCTTAATAGAGTGCGGATCGGGCCGAATTTTCCCATTTTTTTGTCATACTGACGACACATGTACGTTTGTTTGTGTGGAAAGCCGCGTTTATGCATTTTGGCCGTTCATTTACCCGACAACAGAGTTTCAGGGCCTAAAAACGCAAACTTCTGAAAATGGGTTTCAAATTAGTTTTTGAAACCGATACCGTTGTCTCTATGTAAACTACAAAAACTATGTGAAAACGGTGACGTCATGCTTGTGTGTATTGCGTGTTCAGTCTATAGCCCGCACACGTTACTTTACAGAGTGACATCGCCAACTACTGGCCTGGCAGCAGAATACAACGCTTTTCAATCGTTTTCACGGATCCATGTGAACTGAGATTTGACAATGTAGTCATTTGTACGCAAAAAATACAAAAGGAAAAACTTTTCAGTTTTTAGTACAGCGTTGTCATGTAAACATACCCTTAATCTATGCCGTTTTTTTGTTGATGCATGAGCAAAACTTCACTAAACATCATTTGTAGCAAGTCTGCCATCCAAAAATCGCAATAAGCTTTGTACATCATTGCTTACGTTGCACGAGTGCCCACGACTGGCAGAACCCTTGCAATGTGTTTAAATGGAGCTCCCTAAGCCCTTGATCACTGGAATCTGCAATGGAGATGCTTTATTATTTACAGTTGTTTTCCTTATAAATTTGTTTTATGCATCATTCTATAGGCCTGCATGTATGCCTGTGCAGTTAAAAAAATAAACATTAAATATATTAAAAGATACACAAACGTAAATGACAATATAATAAACTATAACTGTTAAAAAACAGTGAGCTTAAGGTAGCTAGAACGAATGTTGTCAAAAATATTGCCATTTCGATATGTATCAATACTGAAATATCTTAAACTATTTTAGGGATTTTTTTCCCCTATAAGAATATATATCCAATTTAATCGAATCAAGAATAAATCTAAATCAATACCCAGCCCCATAATCCAATCACAAATGCTCTTTGATTATAATGTGCAAATTTTAACTAACTATTTAGACCTTCGCCTCTTTTGAGGTTGGTATCAAGTGAGTATGTGACATGGCAGACGAATCAAATGGCTTAGTTTCTTTTTCCACAGCCACTTAGCAATGCAAAACACAGCAGCACTCGTCATTCCCTCAGTTAGCTACAAGTACATCCTTGTTATTGGCTAAATCTAGCAGCTAATGAGCCGAGGTATCCCACAGTCCGTTGCTGGCCACATCAAATGGATCATGCACGAGCCCTTCGCTCTTAGAAACACAAGATGAGAAATCTGAATATACTTTGAAAATTCCCAGAATAGCTACAGAAGGGCGACAGCTTTGCTGGCTTCATCCAAAGCCATGTGTGTCTGACGGCTGAGTCACACCAGCGGCCTATAGTCAGTTGCAGTCATTTTCGCACTATTAATCTTGAAAAAGGCCTCAGGGGTTCCTCGGATGAGCTCAAGGCAGAAGATGATAATGACGTCTAATATCAACAGGCTATGCGAGTAAATTAGTTCATAAATGTGATCGCCTCACCTTTAATGTTATACTATTCATTTGAACACTCATTATGGTGGTCCTCTGGGTTAGACATGGCGTTAGCCATGTTTCTTAATTTTACTGAATGTGTTTGGTTACAGACATCAAATCAACTTTATACAGCACTTTTCACAATACACAAATCAGCTTTGCAGAAAATCATGATGTTAAAGTCTAGAATATTTTAACATCATCCTGCCTTAAGGCCTGTTCACACCAAGAACGATAGCTATAAGAAAACTAGCTATGTTAGCATCCACACCAGCAGACGATTTAGTTTATTTGAAGCACACTGCAGTTTGTTCGTCTAATACTTTATATCTTCTGGCTCTTTAAAGTCTGCTGGGTTCTGATTGGCTGTCATTGTTTTTATCGCTCATCAGCTGGGAAAATTTGTTCTGAAAGTGATTGCAACGATATTGTTTATCTGTGCTGTTGTCATTATAGCTGTGGTGTGGACTCTGCCAATCATTAATATTTAGATGGATTTTTAGAACTATATCTTTATCGTTATAGTTATCAACCTTGGTGTGAACAGGCCTTAAGTCGCAATTGGCAGATTAGAGTTTGGCGATAATACAGTTTACGTTTTGCGACAACATAAACCAAGCATAGAGTATATATCGCTTTACTTAAGTGTTTTGTATGCGGGTGTGCTACATAAATATATTTCCGGCAAATAAAACAAAGTTTACATTTTGTAATAAGTGATCAAGAAGTTGAGATTTGCTAAATAGTATATCAAAGGATATACTAGTAGTTATAGGTTAAAGGTTTTGTTCAATTTACAACTATTTGGTGTAGAGACAAACCCAATGACTATTTGTTGAGGTGCATCACTGCCATGGGTTTGTTTGTTGCTTTTTAACACCATGCCAGCTTCTAATGGCTATTTTCTGGGCGAGAAAAATGTATGGTAAAACAATTTCAGGTGTTAATTTTTGCTAAAAACTCAAACTATATTTGGGTTAACTGTTAAAAACTTCTTCAAAAAAGATAATTGAAAATAAAATGTTTCTCACAGGTTTAAAACCAGCACAATCTTATAAAACATACCTTCAGCGATAAAGAGTTTAGACAGGAAGAACATTTCAGGGGATCTTCTCACTGCCATGGGTAAATTATGCATATCAATGACAGGACAGGTTTAAAATTTCAATCATATCGCCCATCACCAGACGGCTTAACGGAGAGCTTAATTGACAGTCATGACATGCTTAAACATAACATACTGTAAATAGTACATAATACTTGTAGTCCCCTAGTGTGCAAGCCAAAGGCAACTATGGCAAAGAACGAAAAATCCCATTGCTGTGTTATATAATCCATCATTTTACTGCACAACCTGGCTTACTAGCATTTCTAGGTCGCTTCTATGCAGCCTGCATTGGGGTATGAATTAGGAGCACTACCAGGTTTTCATTCCAGTATGAAGGTAATAAAATCAGGCTTATGTAGCTCTGGTAAGTTATACCTACAGGTGATGCTTAGATGCTAACTACCACACCAAAGGACAATCTGATTGAAGAGGAAAAGATGTTAACCAACTGACATTTCACAATGACATCTTTATTAAACCACCACAATCAGTTCTAATCAATGAGATCATGAAGATCAAACTACAGCAGGGCTGCTAGACTGGCGTGACTAAACAAGCAGTAAAGAGGTCAGATGTTGAGGTATGACTGGCCACTGGTTCAGTTTAGGAGAGCTAGCTAAAGCCGGTATTAAAATACCTGTCTCTGTCGCATATATTTGGTTCGCAAGTTACATTTAAGATTATTTGCTAATGTTTAGGGAGTTTATCTTCTATACATGAATGTTAAAAATTATGGGTGAGAAAACACACGAATAAACGGACTAGTAGACGATTAATCTGCCGCTTGCTAACCAGTTAGCAGCTAGCACATATGCTAACACGATAAATCTGCATGTTTTGGCCCAGCGCAATTTAAAACAGAAAATTAACAGCTGAGCCACACAACCGACCTAATAAATAAACCTGTCTTAATATTACACGACTAAATAATGCGCTATAACAGCTCAAATCCGAGTATAAGCCGTGATTAACTCGTGAATATTGAAGGGAAATGTGTGTTTAAAGAGGCCTCTATGTAGGCCGCGCCCGCTCCGCATGATGCTCTTGCTTGGGTCCACAAACACCCGATCCGACACCATAAAACCAGAACCACAGAGACTCGGGAGAAGGAACACGAACTGGGGAAAAGCCCGGCGTCCAAAGTATCCGGTGGACTTACCTCCACATCTCGCCCCTTGTTTTTGAAGCTCTTGATGCGATGGTTTTCCAAGCCGGCGTTTTCGGCCATGGCTCAGTGTGTGTGTGTATGTGTGTGTGTCTGTAGTGACTCCCGAGTCCCGACCGACGCGCAGAGGAGCTCCGCTCAGGGAGGAGGAGGAAGAAGAAGAGGAGGAGGAGGGCGGGGGGTGTATCGATGTCCGAGACGTGAATGAATCAGTCATTTGAGTCGGATCTTCTTTTTTTTAATGAACTGGTTCACACAATTAGCGGTTCTCACCGACTCATTGAACCGCACCTTCTTTTTCTGAAATGTTACATATAGCCTAGAATGTCCTGGAAGTGAAAATATGTTCTCACGAGTTTTATCAACACGTTTTATTTTAATGTTAGTTGCTTTTTATTAAAACTAAATAAAAAAATCTGTCGAGTTAATTGTGTATTGTATATGCAAATAATAGGCTCTTTTATGGAAATGTATGCACTTTATGAGCTGAATCATGCATGCAAAATTGAACTGGAACATGAAATTGCGTGTGCTTTATTTGATCATTTTAGAGCAGATTCCATGGTGGGATGTTAGTGACCATGATGAGTTAAAATAATTATATATATTTTTTTTAAATAGATAAAAATATATAAGTATGTATTTAAAAAATAATTATATATATATATATAAATTATAAAAAAAAAAATTGGACAAATATGTCTTGCGAATACAATTCAGGGTGAAGTGTGCTTTGATTTGACAGTATTGGAGTTAAGGCAATGTGTTTCATTTGGACCCGTACTGTAGATTTGCGTCAGTGTGCGTAGATTGCGCAAGACAATTCACTCAGCTCCCATGAGCAGCATCGCGTACGTAAAGAAGATGCGTCACCGCGCAATACAGTACGCTAGGCTACCCGCTAGACAAGCCAGTGAAATGATGGTCGTTCAGTAGAAATTTAAAATTGCATTTTGATAATAAACAGGAACATTTAAGTCTTAAATTAAGGTATATACAACAGATAACGTCAAGTGCGTCTATATGTCAGGTGATACAAGCAAAACATTTATTACTAAATGACACAAGACACAAATATGAATAAGACCTGTCAGTACAAAAAAACCATCACATTCCATATTCATTCGTTTAAGACATATTTTGTAATTACAACAAACGACAATTAAGGAACACAGACAATCAGATATCATTTGACTAAGTAAAAATATGAAATATGAATTCTAAATATATATATTTTTAGAGCTTGCCTTAAATCAATCAAAATCATTATGTAGGCTATATGTTATGTGGGCTGCAGATCAAACATCAGATATACAAAAACAATATTTAATCAAATAAAAACAATGAAAAGAGCTTTTAAACGTATTTTGAGTCAGTATCAGCATCTTGAGTCAGCATTACTTTGTTCTCTTGAAATGTAGAAAGAATAAAGCTTTGATTGTCACCTGTAATTTGTGCACTGTTAATACATCAGTAAATGTACAGTGTTTGACGAAGTGCAAATTAAAGGAGTGTGCACAGATAAGTGTGCAGATGATATCGCTCACTGAGTTCATCTTAAAAACATAGGGTGACTTAGAAGTGGCCAGATTTACACAAGTCAAAGTCACAGATGACATTAGTTCAATTGAGCCACACAATATTTAGAAATTATTCATAACCATAGCACTTCAGATCCCGGCTGTGGAGTACATATCTTTAGTGTTTATACAATATGTCATGAACTTTAGAAGATCTGTTGTTCAAAAAGTATCTTCTGGTAGCCGTGTGGAAGAGTATGGTAGAAGTCACTAAACTGACAATCCAATATTGCACTATCATCCACTGTGAGGGACAAGACAAAGGCATACATGTTTAGATGTGTTACTGAACAAAAACTTATACTTAATATTGCATTGCCAAAAATTACCAAAAGGCTGACAATTGGTTAAAAAAAATGTTGTCTATTTGAACTCTTCATATAAACAAACTCAGCCCTTTCAATGTATATACACAAAATAATTTTTTCCTACAATTTACTTTGAAAAAGTTTTAAAAAATGTACTTAAAAAAAAAGCTGCAACCATATATTTAGCAGAACTTTACCAATTCAGACAATGTTGCAAGGTTGTCTTTAAAGTTTAAAATACATATTTAAAGCAGAGTAGGGAAAAGATATAAATATTGTGCATCAAAGAACATTAATTTAAAACAATTCATGATTGACATTTCTGTGCAATTCCTCACAAACTGCAGGGTAACAGAATAAAAATCAAGGCAATCCTGTAATTGTGTTATCGGTACTTGAGTAACAGAACAAGTCTTCTCTCAAAACTACATTTACAACCAAACAAAGATGTTAGCGTTTAGTAATAATTATTAATCAATTTTATATAATACTCACCATAAACTACAGGATAAACGGTTCCTCTGATGCCTGATGCCGGACAGTTCATATTCTTTCCGTTTAGGTACAAATTCAGCTCCACGTGGTCATACGTAACACCCTACATTCACACAAACAAATTAGATACATAAAGTTATTACACACAAAGTGAACAATCTGCACAGGAGTTGTGCGTCATTTAAATGCCTTGGCTTTCCAGCAGGAAGTTGGCATCACCCTGGTTCCCCAATAGGATTTTTCTATTGGCTTTTGGATTACTGCTGAAAATATGCTCTGACACCAACTAATGTTTATGATTCTTACACATTTTGTTCATCATGATAATCTTCACAAATAAACACAGCATTTATGAATGTTGATGTTTGGTAACGGCCGTACGCAAGTCTAGTTCCGGCGGAAGAGTGACCTCTGACCCGACGCATGACGTATCA
Source organism: Phoxinus phoxinus (assembly GCF_949152265.1). Lineage (NCBI taxonomy): Eukaryota > Metazoa > Chordata > Actinopteri > Cypriniformes > Leuciscidae > Phoxinus > Phoxinus phoxinus. The sequence continues at coordinate 33,658,200 of NC_136881.1, forward strand.
ATTGACGGACGCGGAAGCGCAGAGGATAGAGCGAAACAAAACAAAAGAGAACCGTCTGAGGAGCTCGAGTTTGTTGCCCAGCCCTATTTGTTTGAACCACGAGAGGGGTGTACTCTCACCTAAGCTTACGTTACTCCTACGTCATCCGTCGCGTCAGAGGTCACTCTTCTGCCGGAACTAGAGCCGTACAGCCATCACCGGAAGCCAGGGATTATAGTTTATAAAGTTATAAAAAATTAGATTTTTCTTACAAAAACGCAACACTTCGCTTCAGAAGGCCTTTATTAAACATTGGAGCAGTGTGGATTACTTTTAAGAAGGATGGATGCACGTTTTTGGGCTTCAAAATCTATGGCACCATTCACTCGCATTATAATGCTTGGAAGAGCCAGGATATTTTTTAATATAACTCTGACCGTGTTTGGCTGGAAGGAAGAAGGAAGTCATTTACACCTAGGATGGCTTGGGATCATTTCCATTTTTGAGTGAACAAACCCTTTAAGAACCCTTGTTCTCATTATAGGCGAATCCCAAATTCAGTCCAGAATGGAAGCGCACACACAAATACATTTATTTATCGATAACAAATCCCATATTAATTTGACATTAACATTATCGCCACTGATACTCACCACAATATCTCCTTCCTGCGGTAAGCTGTTCGCAGGCAATCGGTTCTTTTCTTCGTTGTTGTGGTACACGGTGCCATCTTGCCTGAGCACAAGGCTGTGTGGGTCTCTACCCATAGGGATCTGGTTTAGATTTGCTTTCTTAGTTGCCACTCCTAATCCCCACACACCTGCAAGGGGCAAAGTTCACTGCAGTCACACCTAAGATGAACTATTGACAATTGATTAGTCTAACAAACAGTAAATGCTTGCACGCATCTTACCTGTGGACTGAATCTTGAATTCAAAGTAGCTTTTGTTTTGATGGAGAGGGGCGTTTGCAATGCACCCACCAGTTCCACATATGCGTCTGCCACTCTTTACAATGACAACATCCGTGCCTGAAATATCATAAAAATAATTATTTACTGAGTAATTGCATGACAGAGAACAAAAATGATTACTACCGTTAATGCATGTGCTATTTTTAATCCTTTTCACGCTATAGCTAGATATTGTTTCATTCTACTACTGCTGGTGATTATTTTTCATGGTAACGTTAGTGAAAAATACCATGAAATCCCCGGTGAATTATATCTACAAGCATATTGTCAATACAGACGCAAAACTCAAAGATCATACTGTTATATATCGAGTCAGACAACACTGACAAGATCGCAACACTTCAGTTTAATGAATGGAGACAGGCACTTTCTGAAGGACAGCCTTGTGCATCATACTGTGAGACTCGAACTCTTTTCCGTCAATATATGTGTCTGAAAAGTCAGCTCGCATCGCTCACCCATGTGATGAGTGTCCAGCTGAACCGTGGGCATTTCCTTCAGTGTTACGTGGCCACTGTTGTCGTCTCCGCAACAGCCAAGACAGCACGAAAATAAAGCCGCCGCCATAATAGTATTTCTCTCGCAACAATACCCGTCGTTAAATAATGTTGTTAAGCTCTATTTAATTCTTTTACGGGGTTATTCGTGCTATAAATCGAAGGAGGTCATTTTTATTCTCCCTTGGTGCTAAGCTAACAGGATATGACGTGAAAGAGTCTACCGGTCCGTGAAAGGTTTTTTTTATATTTCCAGGATAGTTCAATGGCGACCTCTAGTGACCAACCGACGGGCCAAAAAAAAACAATTATCATTTACTCACCCGTATTGTGACAAACCCGTGTGACTTTATTTCTTCCACGTGGAACACAAATCGAGTTGTTAGGCAGAATTTTATGGGGTGACGCCTCAGGCACGACTCACTTTTATGGCACAATTTTCATACTATGAAAAAGAGCCAAAACTGTGATTTACTTTTGAGTGAAAGAAAGTCATACGAGTTGGGAATGAGAGTGAGTAAACGATGACAGCGTTTCATTTTTGGACTAATTATACCTTTATGGGAAAATCTAAATCCACGACTAGAAACTCGGTTACCGTAACCGTTCCCTGAGAGAATAACGTTACGCAATACAAAGTGACCGTTCTCGAAAGGGAACCGGAATTGTTACCAAACGAAACATAATTGTTAAGTAATTTTGACATTGTTTTCTCTGGGAGACAACATGCTTGCTGTAATCAACTACCAGACCATACAGGTAACTTATAGTGCTGTGTTGAAAAAATCGATTCACCAATTCTGAATCGATTTTCATATTAATTTCTAAAGATCGATCCGTAACTCAGAGGATCGATTTAATAACAGGCCTATATTTTCCCCATAAACACACTGAGACATGGCGACCGGCAGCGCTGCGGTCTCTCTGAATCCACCATAGACAGTAGGCTATATAAGACTTGTTGATCAGAAATGAGGAAAGAGCCGTTCACATAGTGCGTTTTTTGCGCGTGCAAATTCGTTTTCCAGCCGCGCGGCCCGCGCCTCTGTTCATGGTTGCATAGCAACGACAGACGCAACGGGAAAGCACGCGCTTGTGGAAAGGAGAAAGCGGTGCAAACTGCGCTCTCCATGATGACGAGGAAGTATCATCAAAAAATGTATTGATTTCTAGCCCTTGCATTAGCTTTACTACTAGATATATTCATTGAGATGAGAAATAAAAAGCCGCCCTGTACAGCTATGATCAGCTGTTCGGCCGAGCTTTCCATGTTGTTACGGAAAGGCCGCTGGTTTTTGTCACATGACCTGTTGAGATGCATTGAAGTGCTTCTCACTGAATTTGCACGCGTATAAAACGCGATATGTGAACGACCCATAAAGTGGTATCGTGTGCGGTCGTATCTAGTTTAAAAGGCCTTTTAAATATGAACGCAGTTTTGGATTAAATAAAAGGACAGTCAAGTCAAATAAAACACGTTTTATCTCCTGTTTAGTTGGTAACACTACATTAAGATACCATTCATTAATATTACGTAATGCCTTATCTAACATCAACACATTGAGTGAACAATATATTTTTACAACATTAATTTATGTTTATGAATGTTATTTATTACAAACACTTGTTTGTTCATGAACAGTTAAAACTTTTGAAAATTTTATATTTTAAGAATATAAGATCGGATCGGATCGAATCGAATCGAATCGAATAATGATAATCGATTCAAGATCTTGAGAATCGGAATCGAATCGATTCTTGAAATTTGAATCGATACCCAGCACTAGTAACTTAGCAATAAAATTTGATACTACTGCTACTTTTACTTTATGTGTGCATGTATGGAGGATATGCGTGTGTGCTCGAGCACGCAGAATGTGCGAGGCAGATAGACTGTAAAAAAAAAAAAATAGGAGGCAGAGCGCAAATATGAAGGATCGGGATCGATGTGACCTTAAAAGCTTTTAACCTGCTCTCTGCCACTCAGTTACAGCTGTGAAGTTTTGCATAGCAACAACCTTACCGCTCGAAAGTAAGGGGGTATCTATATCTGACCAACTTCTTTCAAAAACGAAAGTATATATTTACTTGTGTTCATATATTATTTGCTCTCACATCAAAGACAGGTTTAATAAAACATTTTGAAGAAAAAAATAGCTTGTTACATGTGTAATACTTGACGTATATATTAACTTTTGCTTGTTGTTTTTGAAGTTCGCTAGTGTTGAAATCTGCACAGCAACAAGCGCCATGATTGCGTTTGCAGAGTACCCTGGTAACTGGCGCGCGCGGTTTCTATCCAATAAAAGAGCGCGTGATGTGTTCGCAGTTATGCGGTGGAACTGTTTTACCCAACATCCCTACTTTTCATGGGATTATTGCATTAATGTAGAAACTAATTATTGTGACTAACATCATGGTCTTGTCCTTTGGGGTGACTAGTAAGCAGATGTCGAGGTAAATGGACCAAAAAAGGTAAAGTAGTCACAATATTTTTTATCATGGTCTCCCTGTCGACCTTAAATTTCTTTTAAAAATATTATTTTTAGCTGATTTAGCTTACGCTATTTTTATCATTCATAAATAAATACCATCGTCTTATATGGGAGAACATTTTAATTTATAACTTTTTTAGGCTATAGACTTATAACTTTACCGAAATCTACATGTTGTGAATGAGGTGCAGCAGGTAATGACATAATATATGAGGTAATGTTATGAGATCTGTAACTTATGCTTTTTGCATAAACAAGTTAGAAACGGCAACGAGATGCTGAACATGAGCGCACTTATCTGCGTGCCTTTGCTTCTTTGAATGACAACAAACCCGTTATTTTCAGAACTGCCCAATCAGGCTTCACCATAAACCTGCGCGTTCGCGCTGCTCAGCTGTGACACTACAAACGAGGTTTCTGTGGAAATTACCGGGGAGGATCTCGCCTTACTAGGCCGTGGGCCGGACCCCGAAATTGTGAATTTCACAGATCCCTGCCAAGGAACTAAGTGATTTGTTTACAGATGGCATGTAAAAATTCTTATAAGTAGTGTAATCATTGTTTCCAACGTTGATGTGTGCACATTTTATGAAGATATCGATTTAAACTCTTACATTTTTAAACGGGCAAATTTGTAGAACTACTAAATCGTAGCGCCAGAAAACGTAAACAAATCACCCGTCTCCTTGACAACCTGTCACGTCTCCCTGACAACCAACATATTTGATACAGTAACTTTGCTCTCTTTATAACGAAATCCTGCGATTTAAATAGTCTTTATATACTTTTTGTCTACACGAGCTATACTATACATTGTGCACTTACCGTCAGAAGACCTCTAAGGTTATTGATCACCCGTGACATACATAGAAATTTACATAGACCGCATAACAAAGCGGGACGCGATTGACAGCCGGTGTGCGACAATATGAAGTGCTGTATACATGTTGCTTCTAGGGCAAAAAGCCCAATAACCTTATTTTCTCAAACAAGTTGGGCATCATTTGTTCAGTGTGCCCAGAAATGGGTTAACCTCAACACTGCTGAGAGTTTAATAGCTGAAAAAGCCATAGCAACATTCAATTTAACAGAAACCTGGAGAGCCCAAGATGTGCCAGTTAATGTGGGCTTCCATAGGGAATGCTACACGCTCTTCACCAATAAAGATCACATTGCAAGAGCATGTAGGAGGAGAGAAATGGCAGCCAAAGATACTGAAGGTATGTATCAAATCCATAAATTCTGCAAATTTTCTATTAAAATAATTGTGTATTGATCGTGTAACTTTGGCTATGTGTGTATTGTAGTTAGTTTAAGAAAGTATGTTAAATAAACCTCACACTACCAGTGAATCTTAACTACACAAAGTGATTTTTTATTCATGTATATTTTTGAACACTTTATCTTAAAAAATTTATTGAAAAGCTGGAGGTTTAACAAGGGCAAAAAGCATATTCAATATAAGATTACAGTGAACAGTGTAAGGTTGACAATGAATTGAACACAAAAGTCATTTTTTTAAAGGAATGTTTTATTTGAAACAAAGACATTACATGGTATTCTAACAAATCTAAACAGTGAGATTACTAGATTAAAATTAACCACCTTTGATAAACACATTCTTTGTCATATTTGTCTACCTGATAATTCATCCTATTCATACTGGAATATATACCAAAATATTTTCTATTCCTCTGTTCTACAGGAGAAGTTTGCAAAGCCTGCCAGACATACCTCCCCCAATGCAGCATGGATGGAGGATCGAGGGGGAATTCTATGCAGATCATTGGATGACATTTCCACCAGCACCAAAAAGTGTCTTGGAGCTTGTGCATTGCCAGTGCAAAGCATTACAATGTGTGGGGGGGAACTGCACATGTAGAAAGCACCAGCTACCATGCACAGACATGTGTCTATTGGTGCTTTTCCACTGCATGGTACGGCTCGGAACGGTTCGGCTCGCTTCACTTTTCCACTGCGTGGTACGACTCGACTCGGTACGGCACGGTTCGGTTTAGCTCGGTTGCTTTTCCACTGCAGTTAGTACCGCTTCAAAGTGGGTGGGACTGATCGTTAATAGTTGCCGCCTCTACTGGCTCGGTAGTCACTTTTTAGTTTTTTTTTAATTTTTAAGTTTGTAGGTCCGGTGGTAGCCGTGTGCGGCTAAGAGCTGTGCTACTTCTTGGAACACTTTTTCATTGCGTGTTGCCCCATCCAGCTCTCGCTGGATCCACTCCTCAGCAACCAACGAGAGGAACGTCTGCACCTCGTCCACTAACCACGATTCAGCCATTTCTTGTTTGATTTTTTTTTAACCTCTTTTGTCAAGTAAATACTCTAAAAACAGGTGCTACCGCATTGGCTGTTGTCTGGCTATTTACATCTAGCGGGTTTAGTGTCCCGTGTCGCAAATACAATGACGCTGAAGTGACGATTCTGTCTGACCAATCAGTGACCTGCAGTGTTTTCACGTCACATTTAGTATCGGTACGGTACGCTTGGAACCTCAACAGAGGTGGTACCATTTAAAGCGAGCCGAAGCGAGCCGTACCGTACCATGCAGTGGAAATGCGCCATAAGTGAGCCGTACCGAACCGAGCCGTACCATGCAGTGGAAATGCGCCATAAGTGAGCCGTACCAAACCGAGCCGTACCATGCAGTGGAAAAGCGCCAAAGCGTGCTGTGCCATACCGAGCCGTACCATACCATGCAGTGGAAAAGCGCCAAAGCGTGCTGTGCCGTACCGAACCGAGCCGTACCATGCAGTGGAAAAGCGCCAAGGCGTGCTGTGCCGTACCGAGCCGTACCATGCCGTGGAAAAGCACCAAAGCGTGCCGTGCCGTACCATGCAGTGGAAAAGCGCCATATGTAGGAACTGCACCAACGCTGTCTAAGGATGAAACACACAACATTGTGAACGTGCAGCCATGGCCTGAGTACATCTTTAAATAACATGACACTAATAAAAGTTAATCTGGTTCAAGTTCGTTTTTGTCTGGTGTTGTAAATTCACTAAATAGCCCTAGTTAGCCGTTGATAATCTAACTCAGGGGTTTTCAAAGTGTGTGGCGGGCCTCCAAACAGTTTCAGGGGAGGATCAATGGAAGTGAAACTATTACATTACTTGTCAAAAGGAGATCACACAGAATAGCCTACATGTGTGAGAGTTCAGATACAGTAGTTTTGGGGGAACAGTTTTCCCCTCATCAGGCTGAAACTAATAAATGCCTTAGGACAGACCTTTGTTTATAACTGTTTGGTGCAGTAAGAAGTTATGTTCAGCAATATTAGGCTATTTTGGCTCAAATGTTGAGTGCCTATGGGATAAAAAATATATAATTATGATCCCAAAGGCATCCAGGAATTGAGCGAAACTTACCAAGTAAACTAAAAATGTGGTGGGGGGCACGTCGTTTCCCACGCTTTGTTTGAAGGCACGCAGTCTCAGACTTTGAAAACCCTTTATCTAATGTTTGCCTTACTATAATATTAGCCAACTATACAAAATAAATCCAACGTGGACGTTGCCTCATGGAGATACCGTTAATACGTTGCCTACTTCACCCAAGTGAGGTGTTCCAAGAGCGTCTGCCTTCTGCCCTACAGATGTCGGCTTCACCGTCAGGAGAGGAAACGCATGCAAAATATACAAAATACAATGTGCGATTAGACAGGAATCAGGAGATAACGTAAGATGTTTTAGACATCTCCCTGCCCCAACATAGCTGATTCAAACTGTCAACTCATTATGAACTATGGAAGCTGTTTAAATCATCGGTGTTGGAGCAGGGAGATATCTAAAACAGGCAGGACAACGTGTATCGTGTAACTTACTCCTGGAGATGTTTGGGAAATACTCTTGCAGTACATAAGCTTCACTTCAAATAAAGATAAATTCATATAACTGTTAGCTAGTTACACGGAAGGGGCTGAACGATGGAAAAAAACTTTAAAACTTTCTTCTTCTGGACGAAAAAAATAAATAATTCAGCGTCATAGTCAACATTTTAAGACAAATGCAAATAAGCCCTTGATAAACTCTTTACAACACACAGTTAAATAAATAATTAGCTTGCGGTATCCACAGAAAAAAAAGCTGATCCTACCATACAAAGTTACTTCAGGTGCTAACACTAGCCAACTTGCCGTATACTACATTTAAAACGACAAATAGCTTAGCATTACCCACGTGTGTAGCATTCGGCGAACATATGCCAAGACCAATGCATTCAGACTTTTTACAATGTTTCGGATAATGCTAGTGCTAATCAGTTACCTACCGTTTCCACGATGTGTGGTGCAGCCATACACTCTGTAGCCAAAAAACGGAGGACTCGCCACTGACCGGCCGCCGCGCCCGCGAGTTCAGTTCACATCCGGGTCTTCGGGCACCGGTTCAAATAATGACGTGATTGGTCAACTCAAGTTGACAAGGTAACAACACGAGCTTTGATTGGTTCTTACTCCGGCTAACATTTTGTGGTTAGCTAGCGAGATTATATCTACGTTATATTTTTAATGTGCAACAATTGACGTTGGAAACAAGCAGTAATGTGCTCAACAACTATTTATAAAGCCAGTTATAAAAAATTAACCAGTTCCCTGGAGGAGATCTATCAAATCGAAAACTAAAGGAGAAAAACAGACTTGGCCCACTGCCTATACCTGCCAAGAATAGCTTATTCAGAAGAAAAAGTTGTGCAGCCCTTTTGGTGCACTATAAATTTCCGCTTCAGAAATTGTTCAGTGCGTATTCTGAAGTACAGTATTCAGGCTAGCTCAGCCTAGGGAAAAAACAACCTCGGTGACATGAGAAGGGAGTGACGTAAAAGCTGAAGAAAGTGACGTTGTCTCTGCCCTATTTTTTATCGGTTCACATAATGTCTGTGATGTATGATGACATTCGACAATTTCATTGATTTCACTCGTACCTGCTTTTATGTAACCCGATGTACAATGTAAATGGACGTACACGTAATGTGTCAAATAAGGGCATCTCGTTTGTTTCAACTCTCGACTAATGAATCCATTTTAGATTATGTTGAAGGCATATCACATTTAACACCAAAGTTTCTCGGTATTAAAAAAAATCGGTTATATAACCAAGTGACCAATCACAATGAGGATAAAATGCTTTTATAAATTTGTTTTAATGTATGTTTATCAGTGATGCACACAAGTAACGTTAACTCTACCCTTTTTGGCAAATTCTATTCATTTTTACGAACTGAATTAGTAGTGATTATCTTTATTGTGCGACTTTAATACACATAACCATTAAGGACAATCAGTACCGCTGTTTTAGAGCAGTTTGTGTAATGATACAAGATAAATACTAGTATATGGTCTGTTTAAACTTTCAACGTTATATTCACTAAAGTCTCAAACAAACGCCACAGACGATTTTAAATGAGTTGATCGCCTTTGCTCATAGATAGAGAAATTGCCTGTGTGCGTGTGTTATGCTGTGTTTAACACATGTATGGTCATGTTCGTTTTTTTTTATTATTATCTTTAAGCAGAAATAACTGTCGTCAAAAATGTGAGGACCCTATAAACTGCGCTTCGTCGTCCAACATAATCAAGGTTTCTTTTAAGAAATACATGCATGTAACGAACACCTCAAGTATGCTGGAGATAGATAGCGGAGCCCTGTCAGGTTCAGGTACATTCACACAAGCGAGTGTTAATGTGGCCAGATATTAGAGTTAGTGTTCTTAACTCGCTTCTGAATAAAGTTAATTGAATTTGTGGCTAAATTGTATTCAGGGCAGGCGCGTCTCTGCGGGTTTTGTCCAGTCGTATCCCGGCTATAGGCCAACTTTGTGTTTCGAGTCGGAAGTGCCCTCCAAAGTTTTAGAAGGATAAGCATTTCTTACAACGCATTATCATCTTTCATTTGCTTATTTGACAGATTTATGTGCAATTAGTCCGGATGAACGCGACCTTTCCTTAATCTTGGCCTAATAGTGACATTTGAAGGATGTTTCTGCAATGTCGCCTGAGGAGAAAACCAAGCGTTTTAACGGAGAGGGAGCGTAAACATATATACGTTAGATTATAACGACCCTTACAAAGGGAAAGAAACGAGAAATAAAGCCAGCGAAAAGTGCAAAATTCCCCCTTTATGATTCCCCCTTCTCTAAATCTGAACTCAAAACGAAACAGGGGCGATATGAAAACCTCCAGCCATCTAAAGTTCCCAGAAGATGGCGATGCTGCGTTACTCAAAATGTGGAAAAGATGGAAGGTACATTTACTGACGTGATGATGTTAACACTGTATACTACACGTTTTATAACTGTTTTCAGCAATGTGCTTCGTGCAAAACAGTCATCAGGAACTTATTAATACAGTCTATGTATTGTTTGTTAAAACGTGTTGAGAAATGTGGTAGATTTAAACAGTTTAGAGAAAAAAAACCTACTAAATTTGCGCGCGGCGCAGCTCTGTGCAATTAATCTGGCGTGATGCAATTGTTGTGATTTTAATGCTTTTAATTGTATTTTCCTCTCATTGCATTTTCCAATGTACATAAATTATCAACGAGCTCAAAATCACTTTTACAGAAGCATCGGACCAATTAAAAATTATACATTAACAATTATACAGCTTCATCAAATTTCATGTCATCGCTTCTCAAGAGAAAATAAAAAAGAAGCATTAAAACGTCAAACAGAATAAAAACACCGGCATTTGGACAGCATGTTATTAGTCAGTCGTTAGTCTTCTTGTGCTCTCCTGGATCCCGAAGCACAGACGGTAAACGGCCCGCCTAACTCCAGCAGCACGGTCAATACTGGAGGATTCGCCAGTGCTTTGACTCCAATATTTACGTGCTGCTACAGCCAGGCAGCCAGTCAGTCACACGGCCAAGTTCAGGAGACTCATTGGCACACGTGGTAAAGCTGCTGCTGCTGTTGTTCTGGCCTACTTCACCTTCCTTCTGTCCTTTTCACCCGTTTGTGTGCGTCTGTCCTGTTGTTCTTGCCGCAGCACAGTACGGCCTGCACCCCCGTTATAACTCACAAACCATTCTGTGCTGCTACAGTACCGACAGGCCCCGCACAGAGCGCGCGCTCACGCACTCACGCGAGGCGCGCGCGCCCACACAGCCGCACATACACGGCCCTCCTTTCGCAATCTGAAAACACAGGACCAACAAAAATACAACGAGTCATAAGTGTCAATGTGGTTACATTTTGTAATTAAACGATGTCACAATGATACTGACACAAAAAAAGAGTCATGCTTGCTCAGAACATTAGAATATAAAATAGAAAGATATGAATAAAATGACAAGCTGCGATTTTGATAAAAACGTGAGACTTCCTCAGGCTTTTATGTGGGCTGTTATGTCTCACGTATGGTTTTTTGCAATGCACATGTTTCATGTGTGGAAAAAGAGTACAAGTGTAATCCATTTTAAAACGTTTTAGGGGTCAAGTAAAGATATTTCTTTGTTTTTGTTTTAATTGGCAACCTAAAAATACGCAGCTGTCTAATTTCAAGGTCAAATGCATTGTTTTCCAGGTTTAAAAGAGTTAGATCATGAAAAGCTTCGAGTTTGAAAAATGCACAAATTAAATGAGCATCTGTTTTTAAAGATATCAAACTTTTATTTTCACAAATGTTATATGAATGTAACATTCCTGCTCAATAAGTGTATATATTTTTAACTTTCTTCCTTTTTTTAACAGCACATTTCTATTCTATGGTGATGAGTGGATTTTTCTGGAGAAGTACCCAGCACTAAATCTATTTGCATAATCTTAACTGTCTGGTCAGATGTGATAATACGGTACCTGTTCTGAGAAAAACATGATATTCACACCATTCTTACACAACCTGCCCGCCTCTCACTGATGAAATCACGATTGCCAGGTAAGTGTGCACCATGATTAAAAAGTGCACTGTATCCAAACCTTTAGTGACTGTTAAAACATATGAACTGAGTGTATTCATTCAAGAAAGCAATTTACTGAAGTCTAATTGAGCTGCATTTTCTTTCTACAAATATTTTCATATTCAATATAAGCTTTACACGTATATTCATAGATGTAATTCAAATCAGTCAAGACATGCATTTTTAAAGAGCCATATGAGTAAGCTGAACCAGGTTTCATTCTGATGTTTTGTCAAACTATATTTGACATGACTCTTATGTGATGAGTGTAAGAAATAATTGTCTTGTGTGCAAAGTGCAAAATAACTGGGCTAATAATAACAATAACTTCAGGCATGACTAACTTACAATATTTTTCATGTTCTGCTTCTGACGTTAGTTGTTTTTGTTTCTGTTCCACTCAGTATACGGTCATGTGCTTTTGTACCAGGTGAGCCAATACTGACAAAAAACTTATGGTGTAACAAGCAAGAGGACAATGGAGCATCTGCTGTCTATAAGGCTAAAATTACAGGTTATGTGGGGGGGGGAATAAAAGCATTCCCTGACAAAGCCTGTAACCTCCCACATTATAATATTTACTTGTGTTGTTTGTTCTGTCCGTATGCCTTTCACTTTATCGTTGCTTTTTCTTTGTTAGACAATCCATGAGGATATAGAAAAACTCGTTTTTCTCTATATATATATTTTTTGCATATCAGAAATCCGCCTGTTTCTTACACTGTATTTTTACACCCAATAATACAGTTAGAACTTCAGTTGGTGGTGTACTTACAGTTACTTGACGTTATTACAGCTCACTGTCATGCCGTGTGCGTTACATTCCTTTCCTGGAGAAAACAAAAATAAAATGATATTTATGAAGCACAAATTTTGGCTCTTATGTTTCTTAAAATATAATTTCAGGTAAAAAAAAATAATAATACGAAAGTGTACCATACCATCTGTATAGCATGCAGTGTATTATTCTACTGGACTGGTGTAATTATGTGCTTATATATTATACAAAATATTTAAATGAATGCAGCAGAATCTAGTTTTAAGATAAATTCTTACGTGTCATGATTTGTGACTCTCTCTCTCTCTCTCTCTCAGTGTGTGTGTGTGTGTGTGTGTGTGTGTGTGTGTGTGTGAGAGAGAGAAATTTCTACCATCCCCAACAAATAACAGGAACACTACCAAGGCTGTGAAGAGATGTTTTCTAAAAATCACAAAATCTGTGGTTTAATTATATACATATATATATATAGTGTGTGTGTGTGTGTGTGTGTGTGTGTGTGTGTGTGTGTGTGTGTGTGTGTGTGTGTGTGTGTGTGTGTGTGTGTGTGTGTGAACAACACATCTCCATCAAAAATACAAAGGATATCTAAAATAAAGGACAAATGTCACAAAGTAAGTTTTAATAATGCACACAAAAAATATAAATGTAATATTTGTTCTAATACTGGCATACTTTTTGATAAACTAACTTTTACAGGACATCTTGAAAGCACACAGATGTTCAAGCAATGTAACAAAAAAAAAAAAAGAGTAATCATTTCGGCCTAATTACTGAGAAACATATAATTATAAATTCATTATTTTTTAAACTAACTTACTAATGAGAACTAGACCAATAGCAAATTCATAAAGGCATAAAGCTCAATGATGGTTTTCATGAAATACACTCTCAATATTAAATGACTCGCAGTGACTGAACGTGTAGGGTAATAAAACCTAGAAGCCCATCCGAATAAAGTTCATTTATACATTCAAGTCATTTATATTGACCGTTACATTACAATGTACATGTGTACCTAGATTAAACAAAATACAGCATACTCAACCAATAAACAAAATAATTTATTTGATAACCAAAACGACATACCCTGGTGACGTGAAGGGGTTAGTCTGATTAGTGTATTTTTACGAGGCTGCAGCTAGATGCGTTGTTCCCTGTAACTTCGTATGCCAGAAGTTAGCAGAGAAACATTCACTTCCTACCACAGAAAGGGGAAGCTGCTCCTATAATTTCATTTGCTTTTACAAGAGTAACAGGCAAAGCAGCACATACGTGTGTGTGTGTGTGTGTGAGAGAGAAAGCACACTTCTACACACAAGACCTGCCCAATGGGGTAGAAGGAAACAATCTGACATTTAGTTTTCATCTTTGTGAGTGTACTCATGAAAGCATCTATGCTCAATTTACTACAAAATACAATATTTCAAGAAAATGAATTCAAAATAGTGTAAATAATTATACTTGTCACTATTTTTCAAAATAAAGAACAGGACGTCCTGCTTGAATATACAATATTAACTAAACTACATATTTTTTATTGCACAATTTATACTTAAGTATACAATTCATAAGATGTCACTATTTTATTATTTGGTCTGTCTTAAAGGCGCTGAATGTCTGACTCTTAATTGGCACTAAAGATGGTATTTTTAAGTACGGTAACTCATTTTTTATTTTCTTCTTTACAAAGTGTGCAGACGGGCAGTGCAGCTTTAGATTATTATATTGCCTTTCTACATGAAACAATACAGCACAAAAGCAACATGCAAGTCGTCTCATAAGCATATGAATTTAGCACAAAAAAACACACCAAGCACTTTAAATGGTGGTATACAGTGCCAGTCCCCATAACAAGTGCATTTGCCCTGGTAACGTCAGATAGGAGCAGGCCTGGCAGCACATGTAGTACTAAGAAGAGCTTACAATGAAGAGCTCTGGCTGTTTGGCATCAGAAAGCTCGGCTGGCGCTGTGTTCCTCTTAGCAGATAGCTTTGTAATTGACACTCAGATCAAGATTTTCATTTCTGTGTTTCGCATCTAAATGATCGTTTACAAAAGGACACGCACAGATACACACCCACCAAGAATCGAGAGTCCTCTGCCTCTGATCTCGCTGAGCAAACAAACACACAAACTGAGGCCCTGTGAGTTAGGCCCAAAAACCTTTTTTCATACCCATCGGTTTACCAGCGAGTGAAGCTATGAAATCAAAAGCGAACACCCCAACATTCAGGTTTCTTGATAATCAAACAGCCAAGTGACTCGTCTTGTTTTCCCTTCAAGCTACTACTTGAAAGTAACTATATCATCAACCAACTTCTTTGAATCTTAGAGGCCCTTCGATAACTTTGTGGGCACATTGAAATGAGCTAACAACACACACACACACACACAACTGAAACCTCAAACTAATTTTGGGACCAGTTCTGCTATTGCATTTACAGTACTTCAAAGAGTCACTATACAATGTTTACAGGCATATTCAGAGCAAAGGGGCATCGATATAAAAAAATTGGTTATATTATCGACACGATAATACTGCTGCTACTAAAAAAAATGGTCTCGCTTAAAAACCAAAGGATTACACAATGTGAAAACTATTATAATCAACATGAGTAATATAACCGGCGGTGATAATGCCTCAAATTAATTTAAAGCACAAAAAAAATATCATACAGTATACTAAATGCTATGGGCATAACCTATTGTAATAACTGGGGGAAATATTTACCTCCATTTTAGTTGAGGCCATTGGACAAAGCTGTTCCATTTCAAGGCATCCAAATTAAAAGAAGCCAATAAAAATTAAAGCATGAAGACAACTCGCATGCCCTGCACCTACTAGTTTTCAATATGGTGTGGGATGGGTCTGAGTCAAATGCAATATTACATAACCATTAATATAAGGCGTAGAAAAGGCATTAAACACTTAGGGCAAATCACAGGGACCAACAGGATCAGTGGTCTTAGCTATGAGACACGCTGCTGCCACCAAATACACATGAGGATTTCCATGTGGACTTGGGCCAAGAGGTTATATATATATATGTCTAAATTCTGTTATAATTGTGAGAACGATACATCATAATGAACTAGTACAAGTCATAATGAACTATCATGGTTGACTAATATGTCACGGTGACAGAGACACAAGAGGGAACAAGCTAACGCCCACTAAGATCAAAGTTTATCACAGCAAAATTTGGAGAATTTCTACTTTGTGACAAATTTGTTGCAACTGGGTGAAAATACTGCAAATGGATCTTGAAGGGACAGATAAGCGTTTTACAAAATATAACACTGTTAATAATACATAGCCTGCCCTTCATAAAAATGACTTACAGGCTTGACTAATAAAATCAAAATACAATCTTTGGCCTTGAGGAATTTTTTAAAGGTGGATTTTTTTAAAGATGGAAAAACAGGATTTAAAGGTGCTAAAGAGATTATTGTTTTTTTTTTTAAAGGCCCCTCTAATTATTGTATACTTTATTATCTAATGTCAAACACCTATAACTTTAGCTATAACATCATTATCCAAGGTAGTTTGTTTAACACACATCAGCAGACATCTTGAGTCTATATTATAACAGGCTGGCTGATATCAAAGAAATGCAAGAAGCCCTGTATAATGCTGTAACCTTTAGTCCTAAACTGAAGACAAACTCACTGTAAAGTGGTCTAAGTGGGTCATCGTCATAATGTCCAGCGTCTGCTCGTTCACAATAGACCACTGAGGGATCACCTCATGACCACAATTGCACACTGACATGAAATTACTAACACACACAAAAAGGGGGGGAAAGGATTTTCAATCCTCACACACTAACAAGTTACTATAGTGTGACATTCAAATATATATCTGTGGAAAATGTATTCAAATGTGAGTTATTGTTTTGTTCGTTTGCATTTGTAAATAATTGCTTGTATTTATTTGTTTGTATGGGGCGTGAATGAAGAGACTGGGTGGGTTCATAACAGGCGCAGTATTCAGTCGTGAAAGAATAGTTGTTGTTGTGGTGGCTGGACAAGCAGTAACTGAGACATGCCGCCATGACAATATCTGTTTTATACATTCCTCATATTCTTTATCTAGTTCACTGGAAGCCATATTACAACATGAAAATTTTACTGTCACTTGTTATAAAAATATATATATATACTTAGGCTAATTGTCTTATTTTGGGTTCATGTTTTAATGAATTTAAGTTTCAAGTGAATGTGTGTAATAATGAACTATTACCAATTTTACAATAAATCTACTACAGAAACATACTATAATTTCGAAATAGTGTACAGTAATCATATAGTTATATAATTAAGTAGATATTGACAGATATAAAGAATTCCTCCCTTTTTTTTGGCAAAAAAACAAAACAAAAAAACATTGGTGACCGAGCAGTGCAACATGCAATGACATTACATTAAACCATGGATTTTTTTGTTGCAATAAAAACAATACTGCTAACGCTACTGCTCAAGCTCAACACACACACACACACACATATATATATATATATTATATATATATATATATATATATGATCAATGTTTCTCCTTAAAACTATCAGAATTCAGAAATATTAATTATTTTTATTGCATGTTGTCTTTCAATAATTCATAACAGCAATACAATCCAGTGAGTGAAGAAAAATCCACTCAAAAGTTATTCAAGTCAGCTATATTGTCACTCTGACACAATGTATAACAGTCAATAACCGAAGAAATATCAATTCTGACTCTGAATAAAGTCAAACTTGGCCTCAAAAATATTGTTACAGTGGGTGGACAACTTACACCGTATTAAAGTCAGACAAAACAAAAAGTCTTGCTCATAATAACACTTTTGACAAAGTCTAAAGCTGCTGGAAAAATAATGGCAAGCTTTTGTAGGTTTTTTTTGTTTGGTCTGTTAAAAAATAATATTCAAAACAATTATCTCTTGTATAAAGTACAGTTTAATGGCTTGTTTGCCTATATGGCATGACTATCAAAATTTACCAATACTAAAAACCATGCGTGAAAAAAGTCCGATAATCTTGGCTCATTTGAATCTCCAGGTGCGGCACACCCTCCAAGAGACACCCAATACACACACACACACATACACACAGAATGAATGTGAGGAGAGGAACACACACCTCAGCAATTCTGCAACTGACATAGGCTTTTTCTCAACAGGCCTGCATTTTCAATTCCACCCCCACAGTAGTTCAATGCTTCCTTTTCCATCCAGTTCAGTAAAAAACTGCACAAAAACTTACTTATTGTTTTAAAAATGAAAACAAATACACTGACACTCATTAGAGAAGTTGAAAAATATGTATTTTTTTTATAAAAGTGGTGCTACTGAAAACTGTCAATAAACATATCAATGCAGATTTCTGTTGTAGGTCGGGAAAGAATAAACGTGGGTAATAATAATAATAAGCTAAAGCCGTGCGTAATTCTACCAACTTACATAAGGTGAAATTGCCGTGCTTGCAACCACACTGCTGAACTCTAATTCACATTTCATAAAAAAAGAGAGGAAAAAAAGCTGAAAAGCAAGAATCTCTTTCTCTTGCAGACAAATCGCGTCCTTTGCTCTCCTAGCTCCTTAGCCAGATGCACACAAAAACACCAAAATACCCTATTAACACAACACTTGACGTTTTATAAGATCCACGTAGTAACGCAAGTCAGCACGAGACTCTAATCTACATCATAAGTCATGTTTTTTTGTGTGTTTTTTTAATAAAAGTCACATATACCATAGTTGTCCATTAAGTCTAGATGTAACATTATTTCCATCTCAATCGAGCGTTACATTATGACAGCGTCTGGTCACGATAAAAAAAACTCACAAGTAACTTTTTTTTTTTTTTTTTATCAACACGGGTTTTCGTCTTGACGTATAAAATGGCGCAAATTATTCCCCCCTAAAACAACATGCATCGAGATAGTTTCACAACAATTAAAAAAAAAACTTATAATCAAAGTATTTTTATGGCAAGCTCGATGAATAAACCGTTTCAAACATCTTACCGGATCCGATGGCTGATGTCTCTTCTCTATAATCTTGAGCGTCTGATGCATCATCATCAGACTCGGACTGAACACTGTGTATCTGCGCAAGCAGCAGCTCGTCCGTTACTCCCGCTCAAAAAGCGTCATGAAAAAACACCAAAATGACACAATCTTCATCACCACCGCGCTGAATCCCAATCCTAAGACCCTCTGGTATTTTCCAGAATTTTTCTATATTTTTCCCCGCATCCAGCGTTATTTTTACGTATTATTTTTTAAAAATCGCAGGTTTTCCATATACGCAGCTGAAAGATAGCCCCCCTTTTTCTCCTTCGGCTCCTTCACAATCGGTCCGTACTGGTCACTTCTGTGATCGTCGGCATCAGATCGCAGGCGATTTTGCTCTCTAAACGTGGTCCGATCGTGCTGTTTTCCTACATTCAGATAACAAGTCTTAATTTTAAGACGAATCGTCGCGTGCTGCCTCTCTGTGCGCGCGCTCAGTGTTGATGTTATCGCCTCTCACTCGAAAATGGCGCCGAAAAGTGACTCTCCTCATTCAAATCGGTAAGAGCCGCCCCCAGCTCGCATGTGCATGCCGGGAACATGGACTTAGAGAGCGGTTTTGAAGGTGGGAGATAGAGAGATTTTACTGGAAGAAACATTTTTTTCATCCTACAACAATCTTATAGCTATTCTCTGTAAGTGCACGACAAAAGACGTGTATGCATTTAGAAGATAGAAACCCCGTGTGCATCTGCCAATTGAGGGGAAGCACACAAATCTGGACAGATACAGCCTCGAAAAATAAAAAAGTATACTAGCCCTTGGCTATCTAATGCATGTCATTTAAGCTATTTCATCCAGTACTTCCCTGCCAGCTCCCTATAGAGAAACTTATGTAAGGTGTTCTTCTGTATACGCCCTATGCAAACTGATAGTTCAGTCTCAGTGGTGTTGTAAAATATCCTTCTACTCAGAAAGAGAGGGAGATATGACCTGGTTTTTTCTCAGCAACTGCTTTGTGACACACTTGAACGCCCAAATCTTAATGCTGCCCACTTATATCCACACACAGATACTCTGTAGTTGGACATACCAACACAAGAGTTACCCCATTCCTTGTAGCTTGTGTGATTTATAACTAACATTCAAGTCTCAAATAAGCCGACTGAATCTACATTACCCCCATGGCACCGTGCTGCCAAAAAATGTGTACTACTGATAATTTCCCAAAGGCTTGTTTTATAGCTTGAACATATATTCATAATCCACTTTTTAAATAATAGGTGTCAAAAATCAAGTTTATCATGGACCTCAACTTTATTAATGTTACATAGATTATATAAATATTACAGGGCTGTTTCAGCATGGATTACAGCCAAATACAGCAAATGCTTTTGGAAGTTTAAGGCCCTGTCTCACCGCACATTTTATATAGCTATAGTTCACTATTGACTAATTTCTGAATTCAGGACTCCTGTCATGGTTCTGGTATCATATTGTGAATTTTCTCATAATGCAAGAACATTTTGACAAAAAAAGATATTGCTACTGAATTTTAACACACCCTCTTTCATTGTTTCATTGTTTGAAACTAAAACAAATTAAACCCTCTGCCTTCACATTTCACCCCTAACAATAGACACACAATACAGGGCTGCAAATTACATACTTTCAATGAAAATATGCAGAATTTTTATTTGTGAGTTAAACTCATTCTGTGAGTTACCTTTTTGGTGTGAGGAGCATATGTATTGTCTTTAACAGGAATACATATTATTATATATAGAATATATCAGATTAGAATTAGAATATCTTTTTCAGTTTGATGGCAATTGATGTTACAAGTCGAAGAGGATATCAGTGTAAAAGAAGAAATAACCTGGTTGAAAATGTGCTGAGTCAGCATAGGCTATGGGCCCACTACAATTGTTGTATCACTGAAAGTAGAAATTTTGTGGAGTTTTTTGTTGTAGTTTTTTTTTTTTGGTATGCAATATCTGATTATACAGTCTCTACATTAAATCATTGACCCGGTGGGTTATTCATTCATGTGTAATATTTGGATAATCTCTGACTGTTAAGAAATTAATCCCAAATAAAGCTGATGCAGTAAAATACAGCAAGGCAAGAAAACTTGCCTTTCGATTTATTCATGATCCTAACATTTCGTTAATTAGCAGTGTATAAGTACGTCTGCTGTGCACCCAGTGCACTCCTGCACCCTCCACTTGTCAAACATTTTTTTTTGTAGGGGTGTGAAAATAGGGGCAGTTGTAAGGGGTGAACTTGAGTGTGTGTGTTTATGAAAGGGTTTTGTTCTCTCATTGAAGGGTCTCAGACCCCCACCCCACCCCAAAGCTGTCTGAAGCAGCTGCACCCCTGTGATCTCTTTAGTATGAGGGAGGGGGTGGGAGCATGTGAGGGGACAGCCCCCCTTTTACAGAGGCAAGAGACTACACACTTAAGTAACAACATCCATCAAAAGTCAATAGATGCCTGCAAGTCAAGTCTGAGAATACAACAGCAACCTTCGACCCCTGTTAAGTGGGCCGGCCTAACAAGACACAGCCACTGACTCATGCTGGTTTGTTTGGTTTAACTTCATTTATTAGAGACCCAAACTGGACGATTTCTTACCAAATTGAATGGTCTCTGATCACATGGCTTTACAAGACAATACAAAAACTCTGTAATTAAAGGCTTTATACAATATAGAAAGCATGCACACCAAATAGGTCAGGTATATTCCTCACAACTTGTTAGCAGAGCAAACAATTCATTCTGCACATGCACACTTCATCTTATGTTTTTGGCAATATATATAGCCTATTGTATTTGGACAATTTCGTATCAGACATAAAATATAAATGTATGCGTTTTATACCATGTAGTTGTGTGCACCGGCAACACAATTTCAGTAAATTTAACATCTTGTTTATCATGTCTATTTAAATGTATGACATAAGATTGATTTTTATTCAGTGATTTTATAGTTAGTGAACTGTCTTCACTTTGTAGCAAGTCATTACATGGTATTTCATCAACCCTGTCTAATGCATGCCACTATCTATCATTATGGGGTTTTTACGAAGAGTACCGGCAAAAAAACGAAACGTTTTGACAGAGATAATGCACAGATCAATGCAAAAAAAAAAAAGCCCTGCTGAAGTCGTGTAACCTATATGAGTTCATTAGTTCTTTTAAGTTAGACTGCGTTAACGTTTTGATCATTTGAATGTGGTGAGTATGGTCCACACAATACATACACGACATTATTATAAGCCATTAACAAGCATCTCGAAACATTTTTGTACACTCGTCAGCAGAGCAACTGGACTAAATATGAACCATTTACTCTGTTTGTGGCAGTGAAAGGGAGGCGATTGTGCAGACACCGACAGATACAAAGACGCAACAGAAACAGCAGCAGCCACTTCAGCGGTACGAACTCAAATCCAACCGGAAGTCCCGCCCCCCAGCAGCTTTAACTTCGATGATGTAACCCCTGTCCAAATTTAGAATGTTGTTGATGCCTCAGAAGTTTTTTCTCTGGCTGAGAGCGCTGTCTATCACTCGACGTCACGGCTATCCTGTTATTATTGTAAACAGTCTACCCGTTCTTCTACTGTCGTCCTCCACCTCACGAAATTCTCCCCCGGTCCTTTGTTCGCAAAGTATCGGATCGGCATTACACCAATAGCACAGGCATCGTTTGGCCGCTGAAATAAAGCGCGCCTGTTCATACTCAGCTGTACGAATGAGCAACATGTGAGAATATATTGGTTTTGAGACACACAACACATCCTCGTATAATTTTGTAGCGGCGGAATGGAAGAGGAATGCAGCTTTATTGTAGTTGCATATAATAACCCGGCACTTCACAGCTTGGCTTTCACTACAGCTTTTTGTGTTCGGTGATGTATGCATAGGCTACGCGCTCCAATCGCTCTTTTGATATGCTATTCAACCATTGCGATTCCGCGAAATTAATCGTGGAAAGTGTCATTGACATTAGCGAGTTACTTCAGCCCCCCCTCCCTCACCCCCCAACGAGAGCGCATCCAACGCCTTTTGTTGAAACCCTTCGCGAAACACAAATAAACATTCATTCAAAAAACTAGCGCCTTTCTTTTCAGACCTAATAACTATGCGACCCGCGCTTTGGTTGTTCACCTCCGCTTATACATATAGCCTACATTCATTTTAGATAAGCCCGATAATTAATCGTAAACAACACGGCAACTTTCGTCCTCAAACATTTAAATCGTAGCCTACAGCCAACACGAGAGAAAACACACTGTGAATGGCAACTCAACAACAAGCGCGGTCCGTCGTATTTCCTCTTATGAAGCAGGGCAGCGCGAGCGGAGCTGGAGAGATTGGATGTGGAAAAGAAAAGGCTTGTTTGTGATACTTACTTCAGGCTTGGAATAACCTGGAAAGTGCAATTCCATTTTAACGTGTACGTCGAGTCAAAGAAGCCGCGGTAAAGATATTCCGGTAGAAAGCCGGACTCCCATCACTGTGTCACTGAAGCCCTTCTCTATCTCTATTATTGCAATTACGCCAAGCTTCAAGGAAGTTGTCCTTTTGTTCCAGCATTTATACATTGCGTCAATGTTGCGAAAAGAGGAGGCGGAGCGGTGGCACTTGGAGTAAGAGAGAGAGAGAGAGAGAGAGAGAGAGAGAGAGAGAGAGAGAGAGAGAGCAGCACACGACCTTATGTACACAAAACCCAGACCCTCCACCCTATAACAAAATCGACGGGATCAGATGAGATCACGTGTCCCCCACTCACTGTACAGCTCAACTCGTACGGGGCAAGATGTGCGCGCGCTGGGGTCGGAAGCGCGAAGTGCCAGGCAAGTCTTCATCAAAGCGCTGTGATGACAAAGCTCGAGTAGCAGTGACAGAGAAAACGGATATCTTATGCGTGTATATGTGCATACCTCATTTTACAATATAGCCTATGTATTCATGTTTTGGTAACGTAATTTTTTTTTTTACCATGCTTTACAGTTGTTGTTTTTTATATTTAGGCTAATCAGTGCTACTGTCAGTGCACGGTGACCATCCAGTTGTAGGTGACAAAGTTCTGGTGGAACGCCTTAATCTTGTCATGGTGTATTCATAAAGCTAGGCTTTTCAAAGAAAGTTTCAATATATACATGCATGTATACAGTATAGTTTGCTGTAAATTGAATTACTTTATGTATGATGCATGTGTGTCCAGCTGAATCAACCGGACCATTTCTCCAGTTACAACAGAGTTGCATCACGGAGTTTGCTTGTCGCTTTTCTGCCTCGCTCCGCGACCAATAAAGAGTCCGGTAGATAGGCTATCTCAATTGGATAACACATTTGTTGTATGTAAGTAATTAAACCCAACAAAGACATCTTCATGATTTAATTCAGATTAGCTATTTGAAATCTGTGTGTTGAGTGTTGGCTCAGGCTATTGCACAAAGTGTTGTCATCAGTTTCATTGTGAGGAGTTGTTGATAGTTAAACAAAGCATTTTGCTGATGGATCAAATATATTCTACAAATAGACTATATTTTGTCAGCCTTTATTCTTTTTTTAAGAGTGATTTAAAAAACATATTTAAGCAGGGGGCATTTAAGGAGGGGACAGTGTACCAGGGCCTGTTGAGTTTAGCTATGTTGACCTTGGCCCAAAACTTATGCGCCACCGGGTCTTTTTAAGAAATTTTACAACTCAAGAAGTAAGCTCATAAACATATCTGCATCTGAACAGCGACTGAACTTTTTTTTTTTACCCAGAGATCAACTTTTAAGGTGTCCATCATGTTAGAAAACTATACAGGTAGAAACGTGAAAGAAAGTTCGGGTAGCCTATTTATAACCTTACAATGTTTAACAACAATTTATGTGTATAGGCCTATATATTACAATAATGAGGTGTAATTTACGCCGCAAGGTTATTTCACAGCTTTTAATGGAGATCCTTAGCTGAAAACAATTAAAAAAACGCACTTTGAAATGAAGTGTGAAAGTTTTCATACTGGAGTGCAACAATTAAATGTCTTTCATTTAATAAAGATTGTTCTCTGATAAATTGGATGTATTGGACAACTTTTTAGAGAGCTGTCTCGATATGGACGCAAATGTCCATCTGGGCACAACCAAGGACCAAACGTGTTCCTTTATGCAAATTATACTTTTGACAACATTTTTGGTGGTAAAGACCTAAAGACAACAAACTGATGCGACCGCTAGAAAACTTATTGAGGAGAACCAAAGAAGCTGACATAAAACTGACTGCATTTGCCTCACAGTATCGAGGATCCCAGCAGAAGAATGCTTATGTGATACTCAATAATAGCTGGTCGTTTACATTCTAATGCAACAGGTTAAGAAAATTGAAAATTAAATATAATTTGCGATCATCCAATGTTTAAGAGGATCGTTTAGATTGTATGTTCTTCCAGCAGTTTACGAAAACTGTAGCCTAATCTCTAAAGTTTGACATGAGTTTAACATAACTATGTGATCATTTCCCCCTATGTTTTGGAATAAATAAAAATGATGAAAACGTGTTTGCCCGTAAACTGACAACTGAGTCACATCGGATCTTAAAAATGCACATCAATGTAAAATATGAAATCATAGAAATGACAAACATCGAAGTTTAGAGTTCAGCATTTATTTAGGAAGAGATCAAAGCGGGGTATATAATTTAGTTAATGAACTGGACAGATGTGAGAAATCTGCGTGTGAAAAATACCAACAGTATTTTCAGACAAATAATATAGGCTACATTTTCCTGTCATAGCCCAATTGAACGAACTAAAGTGAATTCGTTTTGCGGAAGGACTGTGACGTCAAAATGCTTTGTATTTCTATGAAACTTCTCTGCTACACGAACACCATGTCGCAACAATAGCCTAACTGTTACTTATAACGGACTTTTCAGTGGATTAAAACAATAACATGTTTTTAAGATAATGTTTGTTTGTTTTACAAAATGAATGGCTTTTTGGAACCCATTTAAAAATTAATAGTTTTCACTTGTTTATTAGTTATAATTGAACTTAGATGATTGAGTTTTGCCCGCTAAAATAAATATGAGTTTTAGTTTTGCAGGGAATTGTATTAATGAGAATGCCATGAATATGATGTCGTGTCTGTCCCTGTGAAACTATATTATTTTACGCTGAATCACGAAGACATGTTAGCTACGTTTGAGGGTATTTAAGACTGGTATTTTAGAAGTGTCGTAAAGATTTGGATGTGATATACGAGCAATCGAAAGATATTAAGCTTGTTTATATCCTACTTTTCCGTCTCCGGCGATTTAACAGTGACTGCAATTAATACAATAAGTAAATACACCTATAGACAATGCGTCTCTTCGTGTAATGTAAAATCCGTGTGATATTTTACGCTATTTTATGTTGTTATATTCGTTAGGCAGCTGCATCGAGAAGCATGCACATTTTGAGTCAAACATATAACAACAATTAAATAATTTCTGGCATAGTATATGGATCAGTGTAATTATATGAAGGCTTATATGTCCTCATATCGAGTCAAAATTGATTTATGGGATGGACAGTTCAACCTAAATGTATGCAGATGTGGCTTTAAATAAAAAAAGTCAGTTGTAAAAAATTTTTTTTTTTACCGCTTGTTAAAATGGAAGACACTGAAATTACAAAAAGCTTAAAACATTGACTGTTTTGTGTCCACACTGTCATATTTGCAGTGTCATGCGAACTATATAGGCTATATATATAAAAAAACCGTTGCGCAATATGCATCTTAAGGTCATTTATCCAAAGTGATTCCCGCTTTAAAGTTGGATTGATGAAACTGTAATTCATTTCTGTACTGGTCTAGACCTATCTGCTTTTAGGTGCTTTATTCATCCATTAAGTTCAAACTATACTTATTATTTAAAGTATACAGGCTTGACATACCTTTTCAATGTGATCTTATCCAAAAAGTTTTGCACCACCCTCTCTTTTCAGTGTCTCACACCTGTCACAGAAGAACATTTAAAAGAAGTGAGGCTGTCCCTCACACACAGATTGTCTATCTATAACCTCATATCCATCCCTCATGCTCCCAGTCTCTCTCTTACCATCAAGCAAAACGGTTGTCTGCACCTCTCTGGGTTCATCCTGGGTGTGCCCGTGTTCATGAAAGTCATGGGCAAACTGATCTAGGATCAGATTCCTCCTCACTTTACAATGATAGTGACCCAAGCCTATTTATAAAGAGTTGCTGCCCTCTTCGATTACATATCCCTCTGCCTCTTCTCACAGATCCTCACTGTATCCAGGCTCTCTCGACTGCCCTGTGAAACCAAACAAGAAAATGGCCACAGAGGGGAATTCAGAAGGGTGTGTGTGTGTGTGTGTGTGTGTGTGTGTGTGTGTGTGTGTGTGTGTGTGTGTGCGTATGTACTAAATACTATGGCCAAAAATATATTCTGACTCAATTGGCTGAATTCTCCTCACTTTTACTTTTAAATATACATGCATAGTAAACAAAAAAAAAAAAGAGTAAAAAATGTAAATGCTAACACACTGCAAATCCCAATCCTGCATTCAATGACCATGCCTTTAATTGGATTTAATTCTTTATTTAATTTTAATCTACCTAGTTTCCTGGCTTCTCTAAGAGCAGACGGGTCAGGACAGGCCTTGAGGTGTCAGCAGGTCTTGTGTTTGAAGGCCCATGAAAGTATTCATCTTGAGTTTGTGAACTTGCCATTATGTACATTTTCGGAGTAATTTAATGAGTAGGCTATTACCCCATAAATCTGCCTCCTGTTTTCGGGGCCTGAAATAGATATTAATAATTATATTTAATAATATTAAACTGGTAGCCCAAATGGTCACTGATAACTTTTCAATGAACAGAGCTTATTCAAGTAAATACATAAATAAATAAATAAATGTAAACAGTTTAAAAATATAAAAAATCTGAATCATTTTAATGGTCAGATAAGGTAATAGCAAACGTCAGGAAACAGTGGAACAATTTTGTGTGTGTGTTTTTTTTTACAGTACAGTGCAAAACATCTGACAAAACGGAAAGAAATAAAAAGAGGGGAAGAGGAGAACAAAAATAATAGTGAAATAGAGACTGTCCTAAATTGAAATCTGCTGGACATCTGAAGTAAGAGCAGGTGTTTACAGACCAAGCTTTAGGTTTGTATCAACACGAGTTTATGGAGAAAGTGAGTGTGTTTGCACTCAGACATCTTATGACCTAGCACTAATGCAAACAAACACAATTTGTAACAGTAAAAAAAGTAAATAAAATCTACAGAAAAAAAAGCAACTCTTAAGTTTTCTGGTTAAAAAAATGAGCAACAATCAAATACATCAACTTACTCTTCAGTGAGGTTCTGATTATAGAAGGAAATTCTGGAGGAATTGCAGGTTCTGAAAGAAAAATATCCTCAACTTTTAGGATTTTAGGCTTAAAGGGATAGTAAAGTCTGTCATCATGTATTTTTTCCCCGTCAACTGTTTGATTACCAACATACTTCAAAATATCTTCTTTTGTCTTCAGCAGAAGAAAGAAACTCATTCAGGTTTTGAACAACTTCAGGGTGATTAAATTATGACAGAATTTTCATTTTTGGGTGAGCTATTGTCCTTTTCTCTTTCATAGAGGTAGGTCAATAGAGGAACAAGTCCTACTTGTGTCCAATGCCCTAGCCATATCGTGAATTCCGAACTCAGAATTGTGTCTACTGAACTGGCCAAATTAAAACTGAACTCACAGGAGTCCTGTTTAAATCATACACACACACACACACTGCTGTTTGTAAGCACCCTGCCCAGCTGCTGTCTGACTGCATGACAAAGCTTCCAAGCGAATGAGAGTGAATACCAGACACTTACACTCCTCATATATTGCCTCTCTCACCTCCCCTGATCCACTGGCCCATTGGACCCAGTCTGCGCACCTGCTGTGTGAACGCGTGTTTGTGCATGTGTATGTATCAGAGTGTCTGCGTGTCTGGTGCAGATCAGGGCATGCTTTCCTGGCATCCGAATCATTTGCACTTGATGGTGAGGCATGCCAACCACACAACGCTTAACCCTGCGAACATGTTTTCAACCCAGACAGACATGATGACACTTTACTAGCTGCAGACACTCTGGTGGAGCCATTGAACTGGACAGAAGCGCATAGGTGGCGGTAACAAATGAAAGATGAATTATGAATGAATTCAGAGACTCTTTGTACATGCCAGCTCTAACTAAGCTTCTGCTTGGAATAGTACATGTGTACATCTAATATATGAATATATGAATTATGAAACAAAAATGACCACCTAGTAGATGTAAAAGATCCTATAATTAGAACTTGATCTCTAATACGCCTTTTTAATCTCCTTTTCTGATACTCAATGAATGATTGTCCCATTTGCATGTTAACGGGTTAGTTCACCCATTCCACCCTCATGTCGTAATGCAAACCCATAAGACTTTTGTTCATGTTCGGAACACAAATGAAGATTTTTTGATGAAATCTGAGAGATTTCTGTCCAACTGACACTTTGACTCTTCAAAAAGTTTATAAAGAGATCGTAAAACTAATCCATATGAATCGAGCGGTTTAGTCCATTTTTCCTTTGCACAACTCACACCGTTAAAGGGTTAATTCACAAAAAAATAGAAATGCTGTCATCATTTACTTACACTCATGTCATTCATCTTCAGAACACAAGTAAATATTAATGGAATCTGAGAGATTTCTGTCCCTCCATTGACAGCTACGCAACTACCACTTTGACGCTTTAAGAAGTTCATAAAGAGATCGTAAAACGAATCCATATGAATCGAGCGGTTTAGTCCAAATTTTCTGAAGAGACTCGATCGCTTTATATGATGAACAGATTGAATTTAGGCTTTTATTCACAAATAAACATTGATTAGTGAACTGAACATAAAAAGAAGCTCATCCAAACCTGCTTGACGCGCATGAACAATGAACCTCATTGGTTCTTGCTGAAGCTCAAACGTGCTGCGTAATACGAGAATGAACCTCATTGGTTCTTGCGAAAGCTCAAACGTGCTGCGTAACACGAAAATGAACCTCATTGGTTCTTGCGAAAGCTCAGTGCGTAACACGAAAATGAACCTCATTGGTTCTTGCTGAAGCTCAAACGTGCTGCGTAACACGAGAATGAACCTCATTGGTTCTTGCGAAAGCTCAGTGCGTAACACGAAAATGAACCTCATTGGTTCTTGCTGAAGCTCAAACGTGCTGCGTAACACGAGAATGAACCTCATTGGTTCTTGCTGAAGCTCAAACGTGCTGCGTAACACGAGAATGAACCTCATTGGTTCTTGCGAAAGCTCAGTGCGTAACACGAAAATGAACCTCATTGGTTCTTGCTGAAGCTCAAACGTGCTGCGTAACACGAGAATAAACCTCATTGGTTCTTGCTGAAGCTCAAACGTGCTGCGTAACACGAGAATGAACCTCATTGGTTCTTGCGAAAGCTCAGTGCGTAACACGAAAATGAACCTCATTGGTTCTTGCGAAAGCTCAGTGCGTAACACGAGAATGAACCTCATTGGTTCTTGCGAAAGCTCAGTCAGAACACGAAAATGAACCTCATTGGTTCTTGCGAAAGCTCTGTGCGTAACACGGAAATGAACCTCATTGGTTCTTGCTGAAGCTCAAACGTGCTGCGTAACACGAGAATGAACCTTATTGGTTCTTGCAGAAGCTCAAATGTGCCGCGTAACACGAGAATGAACCTCATTGGTTCTTGCGAAAGCTCAGTGCGTAACATGAAAATGAACCTCATTGGTTCTTGCAGAAGCTCAGTGCGTAACACGAGAATGAACCTCATTGGTTTTTGCGAAAGCTCAGTGCGTAACACAAGAATGAACCTCATTGGTTCTTCTCTCACACATCAAGCGAACATGATTGATCTTCCGTTTACCACAACTGATGTGTGTTGATGAATGTTTATATGTGAATAAAAACCTAAATTCAATCTGTTCATCATGTAAAGTGATTGTGTCTATTCGGACTAAACCACTTGATTCATATGGATTAGTTTTACGATCTCTTTATGAACTTTTTGAAGCATCAAAGTGGTAGGCTAGTTGCGTAGCCGTCAATAGAGAGACAGAAATCTCTCAGATTTCATCAAAAAGATCTTAATTTGTGTTCCTTACAGGTTTGGAAAGACATGAGGTTGAGTAGCCTAAATGATGACAGAATAAAAAAATTTGGGTGAACTAGTCTATCCCTTTAACATTAGAAGTGGAACCCCTATATAATTGTTCAGAGAAAAATCCAGTTCTGTCATTATTTAGGCCAAGTCATCTTCATGTTGTTCTTGTTCCAAACCCATATGCCTTCATTTCTATCTATAGAAAACAAAAGTTCTATAGAAAATTCTCAGTGGTATTTTCGACCGTCCAATTTGACCACGGATTGACAAAAAGAACAAAATATCATCATACCGTAAAAGTAGTCCATTCAACATTCAACAAGTCATCTGATCTCTCTCAAGACCTCCCTCCCTCAGTCCGAAGCTGTCTACACTGCCAAATGAATCTCTTGTTTACATCATATTTGCACGTATGATGTTTATGATGAGAGAATTCGCGAAACTGCATAAATCAAGAGTACACGCTGAAAAAAACTTCAGAAGTGTTTAGTGGTTTTCTTCTTCACCGGTAGGTAATCTAAACTTCTCTGATTGGCCATTTCAGTCACGTGCTCAACAGATACATGTGTGATTGGTTATAATGTACAGTCCTGCAAAAAACATCACGTAAATACAAATCGTTGCAATCAACGCTTTTGATTAATTTCACATTTCGCTATAATCGTAACAATTGTAGCCTACTCGTTTTAGTTTAATTGTGCAGGGCTTTTTTTTAATTTACTTTCTGCAACAAAATGAACTTTAATGTTCATGTTGGTGGCATTTTTGCTCTAAGCCCCCGTTAATTTCAGAACCCGAAGTCATATAGCTGTGTGTACGGAACAGACTGAAATTTGTCTGATTAATAGGCTATTATCTTCATCCAATATTACTTGATACCATGCAAAAACATATTTTTTTGTTTTTATGTTCCATGACGGAAAAAACAGCATACAGCCATAGGAACAACATGAAGGTGAGTAAATAATAACACTTTCATTGTTGAATTAACTATTCCTTTACGATTTGACATTTGCTCACCCTCGGTATTCAATATTTAGTTACATACTTGTAAATAAGTGTGTATTTGTATGATTTTATGCTTGTGTATAAGCATTTGTTTTTGTTCTTGCACATTTATCTAAGTGTGTGTGTGCTTGCCTTCAAGGGGGAGGGAAAATATAGTGTGTAAGCATGTGTTTTTCTTCTTGCTCATGTATATGAGCTCACACGTTTATAGCACTCTGTGTGTTGTAAGAGTGTGTGTGTGAGTGTGCATGCTTTCGAGGTGTGTGTGTGTGTGTGTGTGTGTGTGTGTGTGTGTGTGTGTGTGTGTGTGTGTGTGTGTGTGTGTGTGTGTGTGTGAGTGAGAGGATCACACTACCAGATGGCCACAGGGTGAGATGATGATGCTTCCATAAGGTCACTGGTGCCGTTCTGTTAGAGCAGTCATTTAGTTCAGACTGAATCACCCTCCATCAGCCTGCAACCCACTCTAGCACACAACAAAAGAGAGAGATAATTATAGTGGCAGACTTTTGAGTTTGCCTGGTTGCCATTAAAACAAAACAACCACTGTTTAGGAATACGGTCAAAGGTCATATATTCTCTAACCTGTCTTATATAATGGTACGTGAAGGGTCTCTGTGGGCTAGTTATGGCCACTGTAACTGTACAGAGAGGTCATACTATATTGCATTAAACATTGCCTTAAAACTCATCAAATAAAACCACTTTATTGTCACAGCATGATACAGTGCAATATCGTTTTTTTCATATTTAATAAAGTAGGCTATACACAATTTAAAACAAAAGTCACTTATGCAGATTGTTTCACAGCTTTACAGTGATAACAGAAAAAGTATGCATTTCTGCTGTTGTTCAGCTGAAGTCGGTTCAGTGTTGATTCAGTTCCGAAGTAAAGATCATCAATTATTAAATTAGTTAGTTTAATCTATAAATCAGTTCTGCAAAAAATGATGTCATCATCCAGCTAGGTTCAGTTCTCATACAACAGCGTCAGTACAGTCAGATCAATAATATTGTTGATGAATATGAAGTGAACAAAACATCAAACATATACAATATAGGCTATAGATATAAAATATATAGAAAAATATATACACAATATTCAGAATGCACATAAACAACTCTATCTATCTATCTATCTATCTATCTATCTATCTATCTATCTATCTATCTATCTATCTATAATGCTTCTTATAAGAAAGTAAGTCATAAAGGTCAAAATGATGAGATAATTTGCATTTAGGGTGAACTATCCATTTCAAGGAAGTGTTATAGGCCTTAAATACACCTCACTTTTAATCTCGATTACAAATTTCCAAATGTGCCAATCTGTCAGAACTGGAGTGTAAGTCCTGTTCCTGCAAAATGTATGGAGAACAGCTGTGGTCAGTAGTGAGTTTTCTCTCAATGAAGTGTGTTTTTCATACTCACTCAGTGACCAGCGTTGATTAGTTTCTCCTGATCAGGAAGGACAGTCACATGCAGGTCCAGGCTAATCCAGGGTCAGCATGTGTGGCTCCAGAACCACAATACTGATGTTAACAGCAGCCCACAGCACAGCCATGTGGAGGACAGTGGGTAAAATCAGTGAGACCACCTCTGACAAACACCAGGCTGACTCAGGGTTTGGTTGTATCTTTCACACGTGCATAAATGACTAGCAGATTCCAGATCAGATTCCCTTGATAAATACAGTACTGGCTTAGTTCTCCTCTGTCTGTCTGTATAACCCTTTTATCCACTAAAAATCATCTTAAAAAATGAAAAAATAAAAAAGTGAATGGGGCCAAATATCATTTAAAATGTGAAGCTTACCATTTTATAAAAGCACTTACATTTGTTAAAAGTTATTTGAGATGTAAAGTTTTTTTTAAATATTTTTGGTGTACTATTGTCATGTCAATGAAGTTGTAAAACTGGATACCATTTTACAGAAAAAGTCGATGATGTTTTTTTTTTTCATATTTGTTCTCGAACAAGAAAAAATGTCAGGCAGGACTTCATTTTGTCCATGGGGAATTGATTGGATGGGTGTGGTTTGCTATTGCTGTGATGTCATGTGAGTGACAGGTTGCCCCGCCCTCACGCCAGTAAACACATCATCAGAGAAGAGATGTTGCAGCAAGGCGGAGGGGAAGTTATTTTAATTAAAGATTATGACTGAACATGCATAAAAAAAAAAAAAGATGTGCACGGATAAATCATTTATAATAAATACTGCAATATTCTATTAAAAAAAATAAGTACATTTTGATTTCATGGTGACTTTAACCCAGAATATAGTGTATGTTTTGTCAAGACAACATTATCCTGATGAACTTTTCTAGTTTCACTTCATTGTCTTGTTGTGTGACCGCCGCTCACTGTGTACAATGTCCACAACTGCTTTGTGTTGTCAGTCAGAGGGATGGGGGAGTGAGGGGGAGTGTGTGTGTGTGTGTGTATGTGGCGAATGCTCGGATGGACCAGAACCAACATTAGGGATTAAAGCGTAAGAAACAGAGAGAAAGCGAGAGGTGTGGATGATGTGCTGAGTCTGAGAGTAGGAGGGGGCGAGTTCTCTCCAGCCTGCAGACTGAAGGCTCTGCTTTGTGTTCGGTGGACACAGGCGTAAATGTCCCTTTGTACTCGCCCAGCAGCACTTCAGATACACACTCTTCTGCTGGTCACATGCACACCCTGTTGCCTTTCCTCCCACACGCACCCAACACACCAAAACACGAGGAGAGACCAGACAGTGTGTGAACCTGCGGATATGCTTATTCACGGGGCCCGGTGGCGCTGGTCGAAAATGCTGATATGACACAAACAGAGAGATAAGCTGTGATTGGTGTCGTAAAAATGAATCGGTCACAAGTTTATGAGCGAAGAATTACAGAAGCATGGTAATGACGGTCTAACAACAGTCATAATGCAAGATGTAGATGAATGACTCTTGCAACCTGACTGTAAATTGTGTTTGAGTTATAAAAGTTAGAAATGCATCGACATGCGGAGTGGTTGCATTGTTAACTGTGACATGGATTGAGCACTGTCTACGTGTATTTTTGAAAGCTCTTCATCCAAAAGTACTGCACCCATGAGTCACAATCAATAATGAGTCACTCACACACACACAGGCGCACACACACACACACACACACACACAGGCACACACACAATTTGTTCCCTATTCTTTTCTGTTTCTAAGAATGTTAAATGCAAGCTTTTCCATGAACTTCAATTTGACAAAACATTAGTGGAAATAAATTAGGTGCTATAATGCTACATTATTGATTCATCCAAATTTATGTGAAAATACAATTTTTTTTTTTTAGCCGTGACTTCTTTTGCTCTTGTGTGTACCACACATATCTTTTCTGACTCACCATCAAGAATGAATCACACCAAGTTAAAATGTGAACTAATAATACAGTAAACGACTTATGCATAATAATAGTGATAATTAGTATTACCATTATTACTATAAAGATTATTTTATTTTTATTACACATAATTACAATATACTTCATTGAATTATTATAACTAACTTAATTTGTATACTAATATTTTAAAAGTTTTATATGTAATATCAAAAGACACTTTACATTATATACACACATACAATCGTCATGTCTGCATTCATTAGTTACTGCTCTCTGTTTTGTGTGCATAAGCACATCTGGGTTTTCGTAATCCTGTCTCATAACTGCGGTTCTGTGTGCAGAATTGGACTTATTTGATGCTTCAGAGCATTTAACAAGAGCTTTATTGATGAGCTCTGTGTTCGAGCCTGTTTCCCCCCCCATGTGATCTTATTCAGATCTTGGCTCTACTTTTTAAACACGACACATTGAGCACATTCTCTCTTTCTCTCTATCATTATATGTGCAGAAAGCAGCCGGACATTTCGAAATGAAATTACAGGTTTGTGAGAGTTTGTCCTGTAGCGCAGTCTAACCAGGTTCACTTTCTAAGCAAAAGGCCCAATGGTATGCAAGACCTAAAATGTTCATCTTCATGTTAGTAACGCGAAAACAAAGCATTATACAAGAGGCACTGACAAATTTTTAGTTTTTTTTTAGCCTGCTACATAAGAAACCACTACAACACTTACATCCTTGCATAAAATATTTGTTGATCAATGCATTTATGATTTTCCTGAACCCTAAACAGGGCTGGTTGGTCTGAAATTACACTTTCTCATTCCCATTGTCTATTGTGCACTTTTTATACATTTATTTTTAATCACTTAGGGCCTACTTTATTTGTATTATGTCTTCTTGCTGTCGTTCTGTCTGTGCACTATAGCTTCCTTTTTCTCTTTTACTTTCTCTTAAATGTTCTTTTTTGGCATCTATGGTTTCATGAAGAACTTTTAACATCCATGGACAGTTTTCAATGCACATAAGGTTCTTTATAGAAGAAAATGGTTCTTTAGATTATAACATGTTCTTTACACTAAGAAAAAATAGGTTCTATTACGAACTGTTCACTGAAAGGGGAACCAAAAGGCATCACTGTGAAAAAAAACAAAAACACTTTTGCAATCTTGTGACACAAATGATCAGACAAACTGTGCTTGGTGACTGTATTGCTATAGAGACCATCGTCATAGCAGGTCTCTGTGGACGTGCCCTTGGTGATCTGGTTTTGCAAGTTCATTCTGAGGAACAGGTTTGACAGCATGATCCCTGTGCTGATAATGTGAACATGCTACTCATTATGTCAAATTGACATGATCCATGACCAAGAGGTGGACCATAGAAACGAAAACAAACATTTATTTGACAGAACCGTATTGACATCATGCATAAAACGATCCTATACCTGATTAGTGTCATGAGAAATGACATGCATCTGTGACAGTTCAGGGCTCTGTATGTTTGTTGCTCTCTGAAGGTTCAGGTTTCTTGACATTTATTTACCTTTATTTTACCAGGAAATAATCCCATTGAGATTCAGAATATCTTTTTCAAGGGAGTCCTGGCCAAGACAGCAGAATAATAGTTCCATATTAAAAGTACATATACAAACATTTAACAAAAAAATACATTTTGGCAATTTAACATAATCTCAACATAATCACCAGCAGCGCTCAGTAACATCACATGTGCATTTAGTACTCAAATAGTCCTTTATCCTCATTTTAAATTGTGTCATTGTCGGTAAACAGTCAAATTTTAGCTGATTTTGCAATTTATACCAGGAAAAAGGTGCAAAAACTTTAAAGGCACTTTCACCGAAGACAGTTCGCGTTTGTGAGATTTCATGATTTGCCCATATATGATCTAAGATTACATTTCCTGGTAGTGACTTTAAGAGTCAAAAGAGAGCACAAGTAAGGAGGCAGTTTACAAAGTATGGCCTTAAAAAGAAAAATATACCAGTGCTCCAGCCTGCGATTGTGCAGAGATGGCCAACCAACACTCTCATACAAGCTACAATGATGAGTACGGAAACTGGAATTAGTTACAAATCTTAGTGCTGCATGATATACTGAAGCCAGCATTTTCAAAGAAGATTTATTTGCATGCATGTATAAAATATCACCATAATCCAGCATTGACATAAATGTTGTTTGTATAAGTGTTATTCTCGTACTAAAAGAGAAACAGCCTTTGTTTCTATAATAGAACCCAACTTTACTCTTAGTTTTTTTGTTAGACCCTCTATATGCTGTTTGAAGGACACATTTTCTTCTAAAAGGAAACCAAGATATTTATAGACTGATACTCGTTCAATTACTTTCTCATCTAGTGTAGCAATTGGACAAGCATCTTCTGTTTTCCTTGATTTAGAAAAGCACATCATTTTAGTTTTATCTGAGTTTAGTACAAGTCTCAATATCTGAAGATTCTTCTGAATAATTTTAAAAGCAGATTGCAGATCCTCGCACTTGTCAAGGCTGGAGCAGAACAATACAAAATGATATCGTCCACATAAAAATGACACTCGGCATTTGTTACATTTTGACACAAGTCATTTATATAAATAGTAAATAAAATGGGACCCAAAATGGACCCCTGGGGGACACCATTTTGTATAAGTAATGAGTTTGAGGACACACCATCAACATGAACACTTTGTGTTCTGCCACTCAAATAGTTATCAAACCATTTGACTACTTTTGGAGACATTCCAATATCCACCAATCTCTGAGACAGGAGATAGTGGTCAACTGTGTCAAACGCCTTTGAAAGATCTAAAAACAGAGCAGCACAATATTCTTTAGAATCAAGACATGTCTTTGGAGGGTGGGATTTTGGAAAGAGGGGTATTGTTGATGATGTCTGAAATCAAATTGAATATATCAACAACAGCATACACCTCATGAACCCCCACATCCTTCTAAACTATAAAAGTATCTAATTATTCGAAATCATTATTTTTATGCAAAGTATAAGTAACACTTTTTTTTAGTCAAGAAACTAAATTTTATACTCTGAAAATATACATTTTCAAACTTTTGAATGGGGAAAGGGTATTTACATAAAAATTTAAATCAGAGAAACAATGTCTCACGTATACCCAAATGTTTTTCTCATTAATGTGGACATCAACAGAAAACAAAAAACTATAATACCCAACATAGAAAAAGAGAGGATTTCAATTGCATTTGTCAGTAAACCAATTACATACATTATTCATTTATTTGATAAAATAACTTGGACATTATAGTGTAAATGTAACAAGTAACCCTACCTTACTTTCAACGAATTTATGAGCTCTTCATTTACATCTTCTAGTAATTAAGCAGACAAAAGGGCACAAAATGTGGACAAATGATCAGAGAAGTATCAACAATATCAATAAACATGACACACAAAACCCACTGAATTACATGATATATGAAAAAAAAATTGACTATACAGTATGTTGATCTATATGTCTTTGTGTGCACACATGCAGAGTGAGAAGCAGATCTATTGTTTTATATACATCGGCAATAATCATTATTAGGCACGTATGCATCACTCTTTCTCATATTATGGTTTTAACAAAACTATAGACCGAAGTTTAAGCTTATGTGTGTAACTCACCCTATACCATTTGTGCTGTGGAGCTTATGATCATATTAATAAGCGACCATGCAGATATAAAAATTTTGCCTGAAAAAAACCTAACTGTTGTGAACTAATATTTCTTGGGTATTTGATTGCAAGTGTATGCCGTGTGGTTGAATATGGTCCAAGCACTCAGAACCCTTTGGCAATGCCCTCGTAAACACCCTGGCATTGTGGCGGCGGCTTTTGCACCGGCCAGCTTCGCTCGCATTATCTCCCGAAAACCGAGGCAGGAAGCGTTAACATTAATCACAGACATTTCATTTACAAAAAGAGTGTGTGTGCGAGAACTTCAGCACTTCACAAAATGCTGAGCTCTAAACCACATGTTGCATAAAAGCGAGTAGTAAATGAACTGAGTGTCTGTGTGTGTATGTAGACAGAGGGAAACCAGGGACACACAACTTGCCGTGTTTGTATCGATCGTGCTGCAGCCAGAACTCATCTACAAGCACAAGCCCCGAGGCTCTACAAGAGACGGACGGACAGACAGACAGAGACGGAGGGGGCTGCAGTTTGTGCTGGGGGATTGGGGGAACAAAAGACTCCTAGAGTTTTACTCCAGCTCCTTCTGAAAGAGCGTGTAAAGAGAGAGAGAGAGAGAGAGAGAGAGAGACTGCTGGCTCTCCTGGCTCTGCTCCAGAGGATGATGTCATGGAGTATGACTTCACCATGCAGTGTCATCACTGCCCCCCTCTCCTCCTCCCGCTCCCTCCTTCCCTGCATCCCTCTCTTTCTCTCTCCACACACCCTAACAGAGAAGGTGCTGCTTCACTCATCCGTGCAAGAGTGATAGATAAAGAGGGATGGAAGAAATGGACAAAGAAGACAACAATGGAAGCGAACTAGTCCTTGCCTGTGCAGAAGTCACTGTCACAGTGCTCAGGTGTTGTCGATGGTTGCCAGGGCGTTGCTATGTTGTTACAAAGGTGTTCTGACTGTTTTCTAGTGTGTTGCTAGGGTGTTCTGGATGGTTGTTTACGGGCCCATGAGTCCATTGTCTAGTCCGTCGATACAGCTCCTGTTCATCCTTCATTGTAAGCAGGCACGTGCAGAGGGGGGGGCTTTGGGTGCTCGAGCCCCTGCCCTTTTTCAAAATTAATCAAAAGTGCCCTTTTCAAACAAATATCATTGATAATATTGTGGTCAATAAAACAAAATGCATTTGCTTATAATTTACATGACAATGTGTACAAGACTAAAGTAGCCTAAATTCACGTTTATTTTTACGTTTCTGTCAGTCTGAGGTGTCGTTGCTATAACGCGTTGCTATGGGTTGCGTCACTTGCGTCAAGTTGTGCGTGTCTTGCTTCGGTCTTGACTGACGGTCTCCTTTTTAGAGGGTCTAAAACTCCGGAGTAGTGTGTGGACGGCAGGCATAACCGTAGCAAAAGTTATGCGTTTTAAAATGAAAATGTACACGTAGGTATCCCACACAGTCTGCTTGGGAACCGATGCTCTCGAGCGTCTTTCAGTGAGTATGGCTCGACGGCAGAAAAAGAAAAAAGAAAAGCTTTTTTTATTATTATTATTTTTTTTATAATAAAAGGTTGCGTGTCGATTCAATTAAAAATCCACATAACACATATTTTAAAATATTACTTAATTCGCTGAAGCCTGTTTGTCATGCATAATACACCGACCAATCGTCATCTGGCACAAGAAGTTCAAATATCATTGGACGGTCATTTATAAATAAATCATTTGAAAATTACATGGACAGACGAATTTACATTAAAGTGATCTGAATCTCCGTCGTTGACCTAATGGATGTTAATTGACTACAAACCAGCACCAAAAGTAGCATTAATGGTAAGTATAATATTCAAGTCACTTGTAGGCTATTTAGTCTATATTGATACACCGTTTACCATTATGAAACTATCATAGTTTGTTAAATGAAGCCCAGGCCTACTGCAGGCTGCCTGACAACAACACACTAAATGGTGAATTTATTATTTTAACATTTTTGCACACACACACATTACTTTTTTTTTTTTTAAAGAAGTCCCTTATGCGCTTTAAGCCTGCATTTATTTGATCAAAAATACAGAAAAAAACTACAATTTAAAATAATGGTTCTCTATTTTAATATACTTTAAAAATATAATTTATTTCTGTGATGCAAAGCACACACACACACACATACACATACATACATACATACATACATACATACACATACATATATATATATATATATATATATATATGCCCCTTTTTATATTTGAGCCCCTGCCCCTGAGGAACTCTCTGCACGTCCCTGATTGTAAGTCTATGACTCTCTTTCTTCTGCGAAACAGAAAAGAAGTTATTTTGAAGACTGGTTTGACTGTTTTCTGTATACATAATGAAAGTCAATGGGGTCCAAAACAACAATGGACTCAATTTACTTTCACTGTATGAACATAAAAAAGGAAAAGAAAACATTCTTCAAAATATCTTTGGAGCAACACGAGGGTGAGTGAAAACAAAAGAATACATTTGAACGGGTTTTGACCATATAATGAAAGTCATTGGGCTAAAACAACATTGGATTGCACTGAATTTCAATGTATGGAATGGATATAAAAACAAACATTTTTTTTATATATATCTTTGAAACAACATCAGGGTGAGTAAAACACACACACAAAAGATATATATTTTAAAAAAAACGTTTTAACAGTGTTTGTCTATATAATCAAAGTCAATGGGGTCCAAACCAACAGTGAACTCTATTGACTTTCAATGTAAGGACATAAAAAAACAAAATATTTTTCAAAATATCTTTAGAACAACATGAGGGTGGGTAAATTAAGGCGGAATTTACATTTTTGAATAAACTATCCCTTTAAGGATCTTAAAAGTCCCCTAACCCCAAGTTTGATCAGAAACAACTAATGATAAGATAATGAGGCCAGTATGCCAAAGAGGACAGGAAAGTGGGAAGACACTGGACATCAGGAGAAGGAGAGAGCAAGAAGGATACATAGATCTGGAGATAGTGATGGGGAGGGGGTGGGTTGGTTTAATTACATTTCTCAGTGCCACTCTTCTGCCATACGGACTAACAGTCAACACACACACTCACGCGCAAACGCACACACACTCACGCGCAAACGCACAAGCACGCACACATACACACACATAGCAAGGCACAGGGAGGGGTGATACTGTCTCTCGCTAACCATTTCCTCAGTTTTGTACAAACAGACAGCAACAAAAAAACACACACACACAAGACAGCTAAGCTAAAACCTGTGGACATTGAAGTATCTGCTGCCAGTTACACTGTCAATGAAACATCCTGAAAAATGCAATGATACAAAAAATATAAAGATGATCATCTGTACTGTAATTGTTGTTATTGTCATCATCATGAGATTTGATTAAAAAAATAAAACATTTCCAGAGTTTATGAAATTGTATGGAGAATACACACTCACTGTCTTCTGAAACAATTCTTTAATAATAATTAAAAAAAATAATACAATTGTGTAATTTATTTAAAAGTTGACCCCCCAAAAAAAGAGAAATTCCAAAAATTGACTTGTGGTAATGTTGGTAACCAAACCACTTTGGTTACCAGTGACTTCTATTTTATGGACCAAAAAAAAAAAAAAATATGTTACACAGAGGAGAGTCAACAACATGAAGTAAATGATGACATCATTTAATTATGTGATCCCTTTAAATTCTGCCTAGTCTCTGTTTTCTGCAATGAAACCGAATGGGGCTGGTGTCAAACTCCAAAAACAACCCAAAAAACAATAAAAAGTACAACAAAAGCAGTTTAAACAACATGTGTTACTGAAGCTGTGTGTGAGGAATTTTTTCGCCATTATTAGTTAAAAATATTTCCCTCCTCTGCACATTTTCTAAAATAAAAATAAAAATATATATACACTTCAATTTCACTCTGTTCCTCATATAAAGTGATATCGTATGGCTTCACAAGACTTGGAAAATAGTGCTTGAATAATATAGATTATTAACAATGTTCGGAGCTTCTGTGTCCATTGAATTTGAGAGCAGTGTGAACATTTTGCTTAATGGCTCCTTTTCTATGAAACCATAATGAGAGTAAATGATAACAGATTTGTCATTTTGGGTGAACTATTCCCTTAAGTTACTAAATCAAGCAGTACACGGAGTATAAAGCAATAAAAACCCGAGTCCGTTTTGTCCTCCTCGGTGTGACACTGAGACACAGCGAGCAACGGCTGATCCATGACGGAGATTCGCTTGAAACCGTTTTGTGATCAGTCCTGTGGCCTCTCTTCAAGTCTGTAAGGTGAGGATTGGGATAAACACAGCTGATCCTAGACCAGCACAAAAGAGCTGCTTGACCCGGTCCATTGGGATGGCACTAACTCTCTCCAGATTGGGCCAAGCAGGGGAGCAGGAGGTTTTGGACTGACGGGGGGAAAAGGGAAAAAGAGAGGGAGACAAAGAGAGCGATACAGTGAGCGGACGAAAGGGAGATGCATCGCTGCCAGGACTCCTGATTCTACAGCATCTGTCACCCTGAGTCAAAGGAACCAATATTAAATCTGCTATCAACAATGAATGTAAATGAAGCAAAGCTGCTCTGAAAATGTCCATCCTGCTTTGAGAAAATGTTGGCATAATAAAATATTTTAACACTTATTGATATAGATAGATAGATAGATAGAGAGAGAGAGAGAGAGAGAGAGAGAGAGAGAGAGAGAGAGAGAGAGAG
Organism: Phoxinus phoxinus; assembly: GCF_949152265.1. Classification (NCBI taxonomy): domain Eukaryota; kingdom Metazoa; phylum Chordata; class Actinopteri; order Cypriniformes; family Leuciscidae; genus Phoxinus; species Phoxinus phoxinus. Next base: position 33,701,786 of record NC_136881.1, read on the forward strand.
AGAGAGAGAGCTGCAGGGATGACGTATTTTTGTAGGCCATAACCCAAAAAACGAATTAGCATTTTAGCACTTCCTGAAATCAATGGGTTTTTAAAGGGTTTTTGGTTAAATGACTCAAATAAGGTCTGAGGTGAATACAAGCTCAAGATATTTTCATGCTTATTCTATGATATAAAATACAGTAGTCAACATTTGAAGTGGATCAAAACCTTTCATCAAAGTTATACATGAATTTTGAACAATACCTGGTCTTGTTTTAGGACAATTTTGATGAACTTTTTTGATATGTTGACTATACTGTACATCAGTAAATACCCTCTTGTGATTTCTGTAAGGTTTTTTCTTGTCTTGTAAAAGGCGGTTGCTAACAAGTGTCTAAATGGGACTAGAGAGATTGTAAGAATCAAAACATGTAAGCATCATGAAGTTTTGTAGAGTCACAGAGCTTATTCTCTGCAATAATCCGAAAGCCAATGGAATTTATTGCCAAAGCATTTCTAATTTTTATAGTAAATCATCATACATGTACACTACATACATACATAAAAAAATATTTTTTTTTATGAACATTTCAGAATTCTGTGAACAATTTAGAATTCAGTGTGTAAGTGATTGTGTGTGTGTGTGTGTGTGTGTGTGTGTGTGTGTGTGTGTGTGTGTGTGTGTGTGGGCGCATCACTGATTAGTCATCATCTCTCTCTCTTTTTGTGACAAGCATCGATGTATCTTGCCACTATTATGATACAATCTCTTTTTTCACCTAATAGATATTGAAATTGTGTTCTGTTGTTTTTTAATTTTGTGAAGTTAGGGCAAAGTATTTCAATTTTTTTTAAATAAAAAGTCCCTCTAATGTCCTCATAGTTGGGACAGCCGGTGAGGAAGCGTTGCTCTGTCTCCACTTCTCCCTGGTCACAGTAATATCTCTCTCTCTCTCTCTCTCTCTCTCTCTCTCTCTCTCTCTCTCCATCTCTCTCTCTCTCTCATAGCTACTATATATATATATAGTTATAATCCCGATGAACGATACAATTTTGACCAGGTCAGAATGTTGGGTGTGTCACTCTGTTCATTCAATTTAAGAAAGATTCCAGAAATTTCCATAGAAAAGACTTAAAATTCCATCTTGCATTGTAATTCTTCTGTGAAAAATACCATGTTGTCTGAAAACCAGGACAACCATGTCTACACTTTACTAAAGAGCATCTGACCTTCTCTCTCAGTCTCCACAACTTCTGCACATGGTTCAAATGAACGAATCCACACGCCTGTTAGTGATTAGATTGGGCCAATGTGTAAAACCTCACTATCTAAAAGGCTCTAATCGCACGGACCATTAACGGCATGCTAATTACACAGAATTCCAGCCGGGAGGAGAAGAGCGAGGGAAGGCGAGGGGAGGGAAGGAGAACGGAGTGAGGAGGAGAACGTAATCCAGACGGCTTTGAAGTTCAGTAACACAAGCAGCTAGTAAACTAAAGCATTTATCATTAATATGCAGTGCTCCAAAAACATTGAAACTCTTCAAGGTATAAATGACTCTGACCACGGAGTTACGGTCAAGGCTTTGAAGAGTTTAGGGAATTTCTGCTGGAATGCTTTGGTCTCGTCTGTGGATGGAAATGCCAAAATGAGACATCTGTGTAAATATAATAAAGGATGGACTATAGATTTTTTTAATTAGAATTTCTTTGGAAAACCCCCTCCTTCATTCTTAGTTTTGTCATTGTAGATCACATATTGCTAAGTTCATACAAACACCAAAACAATAACATGCGTAGACTTACTGTTCAGAAGTTTGGGGTCAGTAAGATTTGATTTTTTATTTTTGAAAAGAAATTCATATACTTTTATTTAGCAATGATGCCTTAAATTGTTCAAATTTGACAATAAACATTTATATATTGTTACAATAAAAATTATATTTAAAAAATGTTGTTCTTTTGAACTTTGCATTCATCAAACAATTGTGTCAATGTATTTTTCCAGGATTATTAATAAAAAAGGTTTCTTGAGAAGCAAATCAGCAAATCAGCAGATCAAATAAATGAAGCATTGGTGAGCATAAGAGACTTTAAAAAAAATAATAATAATCTTACAGACCCTAGACTCTTCAAAGGTGTATATTGTTTAAAAAATAAAGCTATTTATGATTAGTTCCAACCCAAACCCTAATATGCAAAAGGAAGAAAACAATTTTAAGAAAAAAAATATTAAAACAAACAAACAAAAATACTTTTTTCCACACTTTTTAGTTTTTCATTTAGTCAACCTCTAACCACATTTCTTCTCAAGGCAACTTATGACTAGGTTGAAAACATACATAAACACACACACACACACACACACACACACACACACACACACACACACACACACGTTTATAAACAGTCCCGTCAAAAAAACAATGTATCCTTTACAGACACTTGTAAAAATATCTCTCTCGTAGACAGTTTCTGAGCTACAATGCTAATGCTAATCCATACAGAAACTCTGATATGAAAATGTTTGCTCTTGTTAACAAGGAGGATTGATAAGAACGAAAGTGAAAAAGATGGAAGAAGGGATAGTGCTCGAACAGGAACACTAAGGACCTCTTATGCGCCAAAAAGATGCAGCGTTTTCTCTCAGTGTCGGAACAAAGACGGTCATTCTTCGCTATCCGAAAACCGTGGTGACAGTGTTCCCTGACAGAGCTCATCTCGTTTGCAAGTGGCAATAGATGGAGGCCTGAGTTTGACCTCTGACCTCTCCATTCATTGTGAGGCCAGCGAGCCTTGTGTCAATCAAACACAAAGCGTTTTCTTGTCACTCTGTCCCACAATAGTTCTTAAAGAGAGGCCCGTGTCTGTCAGATGAACTGGATTGATTCATTTGTCTGCTGAACAGAGCTTGACTTCAACAGCTTTTAGCCTCATTGATGTAGTTAATGCATATCGTGTACGTTTGACGAAAGCTTGACACTGGCCAGCTTGATCCCGAGCCTAACATGGGCCAGGGGAGTTGCTGAAAAGCCCAGCAGGAATGACATCACTCTGAAGAGTGTGCATGTGTGAAAGATAAGACTTAAACTGATTCCTGCCAGATCTGCAAAAAACACACTAAATATGATTCAGCTTCACTCTCGGCTAAAAGGAACAGTTTGCCTAAAAATGAAAATTCTGTCATTATTTACTCGACCTCGTGTTGTTTCAAAACTGTATTCTTTCTTCTGTGGAACACATTTTGAAGAATGTTGGTAACCAATAGTTTCGGTTCCCATTGACTTCCGTTGTTTTTAAGAAAAAAAATACGAAGTAAGTCAATTGGATCCGAAACGGTTTAGTTACCGACATTATTCAAAATATCTTCTTTCATTTTTTGCAGAGGGAAAAAAAGTCATACAGGTTTGGAATGACATAAGGCCGAGTAAATAATGACAGAATTATCATTTTCGGTAGAACCCACTTTTCAGCCTAGCTAGTCAGAATATGAGTCTGATCCTGCATTGGGCTTTGATTATGGGGCGTGTTTCAACCGAACCAGGAAAGAAAATGCCTCTGCACTCAATTGGATAGACCTACAACCAATCAGAGCAACGGAGTAAGTGACGTATGTTGAATGCCTTGATCGCGGTTCTCTGTTCCTCTTTTAAAATGAATGCGCTGTCGATATCTTCTATAACCGACCAACGCAATGGCGTAATCTACTACACATCTCAAGCCATCTTTGTTGTTGACGAATTCAACCCAAACGCTTTTTGGTGACATGGATGATTACTTTACTGTTAATCATCTGTCCATCATCGTATAAAGCCCGCCCTGACAATTTGATTGGTTCGAGCATACTTGCTCCACAACGGATCAAGTCCAGACCGAACTTCCCGACCTCAAATGTTGTGGGCGGGGCTAAGTTCTGCTGGCATCCAGGCCACACTTTTCCCATAACAAGTTACTTTTTCCAATAGCCGTTCCATTGAAGGAGAGCATGCTAGTGCGTGCCAGGGCCAGCCGCGTTTCCACTGTCACTTCTGAGGCTTGATCAGGCTTCCTCGAGGCGTCCTCAGGGCCAACAACAAGGGCTTTTTGGCCTGAAAAAAATACCTTGGTCCAAAGCGGGCCAACTGGGGCTTGAGGAGTGGTCATGAACAAAGGCGGAGTTTATCTGAGTCTAAAGAGAGGGTCAACATACACCGCTGCTCATTTCCCATGTTTTCATATCAGGCTATCAGCTAACTTACACATTAAAGACATTTAAACGAGTTTTCAGCTCAAAGCTCACTTTCAGACACCAGCGAGTATTTGAAACAACTTCCGACTCACAGTAAAAAAAAAAAAACATGATCCTCATATGAAACTTTGAGATGAACCAGTTCAACACAATGATTCACTAATTCATTAGATACAAGATTTTGTAACCAAGTAATATTTTGCACCCTGTTCTAGGTTACACTTTATTTTAAGGTGTCCATTTACAGTGCACTTACATATTTAAGGGTGGAGTAATATTAATGAACAACATTTACTTACTAGGGTCAAGGTTAGGATTAGGGTTTGATTTAGGGTGAGTTCCGTATAATTATACATAATTTACTGTTATTACTATAGTAAGTAAATGTAACATGTGCACTAAAATAATGTGTTAGTGGCCATTCTTTCAGCTCTTTGGGGCCAGAAATGCTAGAATATGCCGTGACTCTTTGTTTGTTTAAAGTTCAAACACAGCTGCACTTATGTGAGAACCGAATCAGAATTACATGAAAACAACCACTAAAAACAACCTGAACCCGACAACCTGCACTGACCATCACCGTGAACTTTGCTGAATCAAACGAACAGCAGCCAAACTGAGTGTTTTTCTTTTCTCCTGCATTCAGTCAGCTTTGGCAGAGCAGTGCTTCATCTCTCTCTCTCTCTCTCTCTCTGAGCAGGAGTTAATTAGAGAACAGTTGTGAGTTGCGTTCACACAGCCCAGCCCAACGGGCGTCTGGTAAATGACAGGGCTCCGTTTGCACACTCTTTCAAAACCCAGCGGCGTGGCTGCAACCCCTCCAAACTTACACCAATTACGACAACTTCTGCCACTCCCTCCGTTGCCTCCTCCGTCCTCTGTTTATGCTTTTGGCTGGGGCAATTTTACACTGGTCTCCGGTCAGGATTTGCGCATGCAGTATGACACAATGCAAACTCAAAGTGAGCTTTGTTGTGGTTTAACATTGATCCAATCCTAAGGCTGATCTTATATGAGATCTCTAATTTAAAACCAGCCTTTGTCATAAAATCTAAAGAGCAGATCTGCACTATGAACATTCGCTTCAAAGAAAAGAGAGAAAAGATCTGCACTCTCTCCAGAAACACCAACCACCTCCTCTGTCCTTTTCTCCCCTTCACGACAGCCACTACACCCATCTGGAGCCCCAAGGGCTTGTGGGATGATATGCGTCCTGGAGAAGAGTGGGGGTGGAGAGCTGGGCCTCCAAATTAGTGGTGATTGCAATCGTTAGCGTTGCTTGTTTGTTTGTGTTTGAATCCACTATGGTTAACAGTGGAAGAAGTGAAGTGTGGAAAATGAGAGAGAGAGAGGCAGAAGGAGAGAGACAGAATGAAATAGAGAGAAACATAAGAGTAATCAGGAGGATTGTACTTACCTTCTGTAGCTGTTGTAGGAATTAATTTTTTAGGGCTGGACAGAATATATGACTCCGTTATTGATATCATGTTCACAAATAAAAGCCTCTGGAGATATTTGCTCCTGAAGTGAACACTGTGCTCTAATGCAGACAACTGTAAACTAAAAGTCAAACTGGCTTTCCAGTTTTGGCTAGTTTTCCCAGCCATATTTACTTCTATATGTACGAGGGGGGGAAACACTTTAGCACTTTAGTAATATAAAATATGATGTTTTGGGGTCAGTAAGATTTTTTTAAAAGAAATTAATGGTTTTATTTAGCAAGGATGCATAAAATGATCAAAAGTGACATCTATAATGTTACAAAAAATATATATTTCAAATAAATGCTGTTCTTTTGAACTTTCTATTCTTCAAGGAATCCTGAAAAAAAAGTATCTCGGTTCCCGCAAAAATATTAAGCAGCACAACTGTTTTCAAAACTGATGATGATAATAATACGTTTATTGAGCATCAAATAATCATATTAGAATGTTTTCTGAAGGATCATGTGACACTGAAGACTGGAGTAATGGTGCTGAAAATTTGCATACATTTTAAAATATATTAAAGTAGAAAATAGTCATTTTAAATTGTATTGATATTTCACAATATTACGGTTTTGACTGTATTATTGATCAAATCAATGCAGCCTTGGTGAGCATAACTTTTGAACGCCATAGAGTATATGTATAATTTTTTTATTTCTATACTAATTCAATACAATTATAGTTTATAATTCTATATAAAACATGTGATTATATAGTATACACACTAAAATATATATTTTACTTATAAACTAGTATTATTTACAGTTAAAGTTTTTTTTATACCATGCATCAAATTACTTACTAAAGAGATTTAGATGGTATTATAGTATATTGCATATGTGACTGAGTATTATATAATATACAGTTATAGTGATTAATACAGTTATACTATAAAGATAAATCTTACATTTACATACTAAATTCTTACTAGAAATACTTGACATTTACTGGACCCTGCTGTATTCTGCCAACAAAGCAACAGAAACAAGTTTGTGCCGTAGCAAGCAGTCACCATTTAAAAATGCACACAATGACTTAGCAGGGAGTTTGCTTCAATTCACAAATGAACAAGTCATGTTCCGTTGGTTCCATCCATTGAATTCCCCTTACAGTCGGAGAAACTCGATGAGTCATCGCGAGGGATTCCCTACCCCTCTCTCCCAAACATGGGCAGGAAGAATGGAGTGTTTTTAGGAAGGAATGCTGATTGGGGCCCTTGGCGAGGGGGTGTGCTAATGCATTTGTAACACTGTGGCCTCGTGTTTGTGGCGCGCTTCACACTGTGCAGCCAGGAAATCATCAGGACAATTTGACAAAGAATGTCTAGTATTTTAGACTAATCATCTGTGAGGTATTTAAGCCAATCTGAACCACATGGTTGACCTCTATTACGGCTACTCTAACAGTCACCTCGCATTTCCAGTAAGGCTTAGTCGCTTTTCAAGTGTCACAGCAATAAACTAATGTTCAACTTGAGAGGATACTTACAGTGTAAAGCCTTTGCTTGAATACAAAATGTATATATAAGGACATAAACATTGCAGTAGTCATTTAGCAGACACGTTTATCTAAAGTGACGTACAGTAGGCTTATTAAAGGAGAAACCTGGGGTTTACTGCCCTGCTCATGCACAATGATGACAGCTCACGAATTGCCCCTAGCAGAGTTCAAACCTACAAACAGCCCAGATCTTTAACTACACCACAACACCTTCACAAAATAGCAGCCAGTCCACGCCATTAACTAAATCATTCCAGTTTATCAGCCCTTTGACATTTTTGCAGCCATCTAAGTATCTGAAATACTCATCACAAACACACCAAGCTGTGGCAGTAATACGAATGACTGATCTGGAGTCAGTCTTTTTTGTTTCTCTAACAGTAATTAAAGGAGAACTCCAGCGCAAAATTAACCTTTGGTCTAATTACACATTGTTACCTAGTCAACCGTTATCTGAGATTTGTTTTCATGATTATCGAATGTAAATAGTTTTATCTCTAAAAACAGTTTAGCCTATAACGCTAGTATAACGCTAGTATATGGGGCGTAGAGTAATGACAAATAAAAATCGCTTTTTAATACCACTAACAAGGCTCAAAATAGCCCCACACTAACACGGCAGCATAATGAGGGTCCCTACATTCAAACCGAAGCATTGAGAACTTTGACAGTGTCCAGACAGTTTAATAAGAAGATATTTTATACATACAGTCAACTTCACGTATACAAGCAGAAGCCATCTTAGAAAAACAGACTCGATCAGTCAATCAACGAAACGCCGATCCAAATGCGCTGAACTGTGTAGAATCTCATATGGTCCAGCGCATTTAGATCGGCGTTTCGTTGATTGACTGATCGAGTCTGTTTTTCTAAGATGGCTTCTGCTTGTATACGTGAAGTTGACTGTATGTATAAAATATCTTCTTATTAAACTGTCTGGACACTGTCAAAGTTCTCAATGCTTCGGTTTGAAGATAGGGACCCTCATTATGCTGCCGTGTTAGTGTGGGGCTTTTTTGAGCCTTGTTAGTGGTATTAACAAGCGATTTTTATTTGTCATTACTCTACGCCCCATATACTAGCGTTATACTAGCGTTATAGGCTAAACTGTTTTTAGAGATAAAACTATTTACATTCGATAATCATGAAAACAAATCTCAGATAACGGTTGACTAGGTAACAATGTGTAATTAGACCAAAGGTTCATTTTGCGCTGGAGTTCTCCTTTAAGGTCAGACATGCTGGACTGAATGATCATGTAAAGGTGAAATTGTTTCAGAGAAGTTTTACAGAAGAACTTGAAGTCATTTCTGATTTCGTTCTTCATTGGCTGACGCATCAGTTATTTATTGTGCGATTCCCAATGAAACTAATGTTTCTTATTTCATCAGCAGCTCTGAGACTCACATAACATATCAGGCTTGTCAGAGATCTCATATAAAATTGAGTTGCATATATTTAACGTATTACACATACACAATAATGTTCATAAGTTTGAGGTAAGATTATTAAAGTGAACCGGAAGATGCAAACGACTTTTCTCAAGTGTTGTGATGCATTTCCGAGTGAAAGGGAATATTGAAGAGAGGGCAGGGTTTTACTTCAGCGCTCCTCCTCTCCATCTCTCATAGCCCATAGCAGAGTAACGGTTTGAGGGGAGAGGTTAAGCGATTAACCAACCCAAGCCGTCAAGCCTATGTCATCAGAAAAAGAACCATTCCAGACCCGGAAGTAATTTTTCAGACTTTGATTAAAGATAACTTCGGCAAACAATTTTTTTCCCGTGTATTAACTTGCACGGATTAATTGTTCACCACAAGACTAGTAATTTCTGCTAACAAAGTAAATAGGGTCAATTTTGATTTCATGCCGACTTTAACTAACTGTTTTTGAAAGAAGCATTGTGAAATAAATTGAAGTATTTTCTATTTCCCAGTTTTATCCAGTGATGGTAAAACTGAATTTTCAGTGTCACATGATCCTTCAGAAATCATTCTGTTATGCTGATTTGCTGCTCAAGAAACATTTCTTCTTATTATTATCAATGTTGAAAACAGAACATTTTTCTGGAAACCGTGATATAAAACAAATTTCATGATTCTTTGATGAATAGAAATTTCGAAAGAACAGCATTTATTTGAAAAAGAAATCTTTTGCAACATTATTAGTTTCTACTGTCACTTCAATGCATCCTTGCTGAATAAAAGTAAGAATTTCTTCTTTTTTTTTTCAAATCGTACTGATCCCAAATTTATGAGCTGTAGTATATATCAATGTGATGATATTTGAATTGGACTTGGCAAATGTTACTCTTTGAGGCGTTATATTGCATTCACTTATGACTTACCTTGGACTGCAGATTGGTGATGAGTCATGTCTTCACAGACTTCAGTTAGCGGCTCTTCTGGACGGATACAGCAGGTAGCAATTTCCATCGGATGTGTGTAAACGAAACAAAGAACAATAATGTTCAAAATTGATCTAAGCCTGCAAAATGATTCCATCCAATTTGCACCTCATCTACTGAATTCAAAGTTAATCATAGACAATACTACAATCAAGTTAATCAAGTCTAGACCAGTATTATTCATCCAAAAATAACTTTATTATGAGGGAATGAACAGTGATGCCAAAAGTGAATATTTTGGAATATGGATTTTTTTTACATGATCAAACTTAATTCTTTTCTTAGATGAAAAGGTTCCATAAAGGATTCTGTCATAATAAGAACCTCTTAAGGGTTCCATTAAGGGGTCAATTATGGAATTAGTGTTAATTAAAGGTACACTATATAATATGTTGTCCCTTTAGCGGTAAAAACAAAACACTAATTTTTTTGATTTGATGATTGCCAGTCTGATATGGTCAAATGTTTAAAAAAAATTAAATAACTGATATTCTGGAGAGAGAGAGAGAGAGAGAGAGAGAGAGAGAGAGAGAGAGAGAGAGAGAGAGAGAGAGAGAGAGAGAGAGAGAGAGAGAGAGAGAGAGAGAGAGAGAGAGAGAGAGAGAGAGAGAGAGAGACTGCTCATAAAACAATCACTACTACACTGTAAAAAAAAAGCTGAATTACTAGTTGAAATTATAAAAGTTGAAAATTGCTTAACTTATTATGATGAGTTAACGCAATGTAAAAAACATATGTTGTCATAACATTTTGATCATATAATTGTTTACAGTGTAGGCTTAAGAGATATAACCATGGAAAGGATCTCAAGCTGACTAGCTGAAGATTACTAGCTGTTCCCATTAATAGACACGGTATCTCCTTGAAAATAAATAAAATTCCTTACTCAACCGTTGAGTAATAAAAAATGCATCTCCACGTCACTTCTATACGACATTTCCAATCCCTCATTTCTCGCCATCTCTGAAAATCCGAGCCAGTGTTGATTCTCATTTTATTACTCTGTCACGTTCTCTTTTTGCCAGCAGACTCTCCTCTGTTTGGCATTATTCCCCTGAGGAGTTTTGAGATTTAGCGTGCTTAATGTCAACCATTCTCTCTCGCTTTCTAAGAGTGTAAAGATATGCACAGTATTCCAATGTCTGTAACTTTATGGAAAGCTGTATTAGTGGCCTACTATTAGAAGCCTCATGTAAAGATTTATTTATGCTTTTTTTAGCAAGATCTAGTTACTGACTTTTTTAGTTACTCGATTTTTTATTTATTTATTGTATTTACTGGATTTTCCCTCTTGATTAAAATGTTTGAGGCTTGAGACTGACTGACCGACCAATGTACTGTATACGTCTGTACATCTATATGACATAAAGATGTTGTCCACAATGACTTGAAGTCTTAACTGGCTCTCTGCCATCTCAAACTCTAATTACTGTTTTTCTACATCTCTCGTGTCTACTGTTGATGCAAGTTTTTTTCTCTTTCTCTCTCTTTCACCACTGCAATTATGAGTGCTAGCAAACAGACCCAAATGCCCCACGGGAGACGCAAAGAGGACCACGCACTGCAAAAATTAGAGAGCAGAGAGACTCTGATGCTGTCATTAAACATGCTATCAACGCAAATCATTTCAAGAGTGTTGTTTGTTTCTTTTATCCAACTCTGAAAATGGCGTTAACAGTCTTTTACATCTTAAAGACCAGCTGAATGTGCATAAATTGTTGTTTCCTATCGTAAAAAATAGTTTCTGTGGGGGGGAAAAAGTGAAGGATTAACCTGTATAAGCATATATATTTTCTTGGCTTATATGACAATACTGAAGCAATGCGCACTGAAATATCTGAGCAAAGTATAAGGTGATTAAGGTTACAGAAATTATGCTGAAAATTAGTTTCATAAACACATTTATAAAAACATCAGTTCGGATCTAAATAATAAAATATATGAATTAAGAGTTTCAGAACATTTCTATTCATATACATTAATTGTCTGTTAAGCACTAGACAATGTGAGTTGTGCTTGCCCATGCAAAACACTGTGCTATATTTTGCCCATTACTATGTGGTTGCAAAGTGGTTGTTTAACGGACAAAGTAAAAAATATTTTAAAAAGTTCACCCCAAGACTTCTTCTTGTCTGTTATAGTTGAACTCTAACCAAAAGCAGCAATGATGGTGGGAGGAGCCAGGAGCAGCCAGGCAGGGACCCAAATACTTTTGAGGAGTCAAGGGAGGAAGGTGCCATGGTGGAGTTGTCGTCACCAAGAGGATGATAGACGGAGCCGATCGAAATGGAGACCCAGATGGAGCCGGAGAGTTGATGGGACCACACGACACCGATGGTTCAGGAGACAAAGGCATTGCGGAATGACAAGCGTCTGAGGTGGAGCCGAATGGGTGGAGGGTCGAGGCGTAGCCGGAGACCCATAAGTCCGTGGCATAGGCAGAGTGACGTCTGACCAAGGAAGAGCCGGAGGGACGAGGGAGCCCAGAGGAGCTGTAAGGGTGGTGTTCCCAGGTGGAGCCGAGGGAGAGAGGAGCCAAGGTGGAGCCAACTGGACGCAGAACCAAGGTGGAGTGATAGACCCAGTGGCTGAAGGTGGAGCCAAGGGATTCTTCTGCTTAGGCGGAGCTGGAGACTGGAAGGCCTGAGGCAGATCCACGGAGCACAGTGGAGTCAGAGGGACTGAAGGGAAACAGCGGAGGCGAGGAAGAGGAACTGGCTGTTATTGGTAGAGGAGGTGGGAGAGGGAGGCTGGGCAGGATCCTAGGAAACACAGGAGACTTGGAGCTGGGCGGGACCAGCGGAGACCACAGGGGCCGGTTGCATAAACGGTTGATACTAGTCTTACAACTTCGTCATCACAATTTTTTATTTAAGACTGTTCATAACTGTTTAAGTTCAGTTATATAAAAACGTAGATTGGTTTAATTTGATAATAGAAACTAAGACTGATTGCCCCTTGATTCAACGCTAGTAGGTCATACTAATATGACAGTCTTAACATAAGGGCTATGTTTATGCAACCGGCTGGAGCTGGGCAGGACCAGCGGGGACGGGAGACTCAAGGAAATAACCTCTTCCATCTCCTCATAATGATAAACTTCTTCAGAGGCCAGCTGCAGCTCAAACTCAGTGGCAGTATAGTGTAGGCGTTCCTCCATTCCCTCATACACTACGAGCAGCCCCACGGGGAAGGACAATGTTGCCGGCTCACACACCAGGTCAGAATCACTGTGGTGCTCAGGGTCCAGGGTAATGTTGGGCTTAGTCCTCTTGTCTGGCTTGTACATCGCGGCAGGTTCTCTGTCTGCAGTGGCCTCTGGCATTCGCTCTGTGCAGAGAGGGGAAGGTGTCTGGCTGGGCTCTGGGTCTGGAGTGGGGATAGTGATGTCCTCCTCTGGGCAGATGGTGAAAGCCGATCCATTGTTCACCAACACCCACTCCACAAACATGGTTAAATCCTCTTGAGGACCGATACCAGGGATGCATGCTATGCTCCACTCATTTACTGTGCGTTCACACCGCCGCCGGCGAGAGCGGCAAAATTCACTCTCGCCGCCCTGCCACGGACACCGTGAGATTCGGGGACGCTCTGACCTAGATTTTAGAATGCGTGATTTAAAAAAAAACTTTATTTAAAGGAGCCGCAAAATAAATAAGAACTGAACATAAATCAATATCCTATTTTGTGCAAACTGGCCACACGTAGGGTATAAGTTAACCTAATTAAATATTTTAAATGTGAAAGTAACAAACCCCCAACAATTTCAGACACCATTTTCCATGCGTTGTTCTTTTTATTAATGCCCCTGTATGTAAACAGGGACAAGTCGTACAATAACGGGAACCCCGCAACAGAAGTAATTAACTTTTCCTCCATTTTGCTTAGGAACTAATGTGGTCGGACTCGGAACCAAAGTTTACAGGATTGTGTTCTCTGGTATCCTCTCAGGCGGAGGACTTCTACATTCCGATTGGTTGCGTCATAGCTTATTACCATAAAGTTGACTTGATTTCAACTCTTCTTGCCGCTCTCGATATCCAAGACGCGCCGCGCCGCCCTCGACGGAGCTCGCCGCCGGCTCTCATTGAAAATAAATGGCTTCCGGCCACATTGACGCTCTCGCCGCCGGCGGTGTGAACGCACAGTTAGGCTAGTTAAAAAAACAGACATAGGGAGTGATCGGAGAAGGTGGTAAAGCACGCCAGGTCTAGAAAGAAACAGCAACTGGAAAGCCTTAAGTCCATCTTTTTTCACTTTTAGGGTTCCGTGTTTTGTCGCATAAGGTGGCAAAGAATCAAAACAATCTTTTACTAATAATAAATCCACGACGGAAAAAATTGGAGAATAACAGGGAGTAAAAATAGCACAACCACACTAAACATTAAAGGGTAACTCTCACCAAAATTGAGCCTAGGCTCTTTTTGTTAATCTACCCGAGTCAAACTTTCGCGTAAAAGCATAATTAAAATGGAAACGCCACTTTTAAGATTGACCGTATTTTCGTTTTCGGTCAAAATGCCTTTTGAATGGGAGTGCTAGCCTAGGGGCATTACTATGATAGCATCAAAATCGCTATTTTTAAAACACTAAGGCGGCTCAACACAACATGAAACTGTGCTCGAAGTATCACCAGGGGCTCTACACATGAACTCCAGCATTGACTACATTGTTTGTGTATACAAAGTTTACTAAAAAGAAATGTTTTGTATGACTCACTTTATCAGTTAGTGTTTCTGGTGGTTGGAATTTTGTCAGTCAAAAGTAATCGATCTCCGAATGCAACGTAACATGGGGAGAGTAAAGATGGAAAGCTCTTAAAGCTTGTTTCCATATAAATTGCCATGAGCTAAGTGTCTAAGTTACCATGCTTTTCATTGGAATTACAAGTTCATGACATTTCTTCATAACAAATATCGGTGTTATAAGTGTACAATGAATCTATTATTATCCCTTATGTCACTCTTGTTCGTTCGTCTTAGGCTCAAAGCCACCTGCTGCAAACTTCTCTTCACGGAAGCTTCACGTTTATTTTAAGTGAGTGAGATAAAATATTTTAACTTAAAGGGCACCTATTATGACATTTAAAATGTTCCTAATGTTGTTTAGGGAGTCCCCAACAACAGTTTTACATGCATGCAATGACAAAAAACACTTTTGTTGTCGTATAATATGCATTTATTTTTACCTGATTTGCTCACCGACTCCCAAATGAATCGTTCAACGACTCATTTTTCCAAACCCCGCCTTTGCGCGACGCTAATCGTTGATTGGTCAGATGACCCAGCAGTGTTTACAGAGATAATACTTATTGTTTAACACGGAGTACAATGATGCTTTTATCAATTAAATTGTGTTATAATAATGATTATAGTCCACTGCTTTAGTTTGTAGTAAAAAACTAAAAATAAGATAAAGAATATAATGTTATGTTAGCGAGCATAGCCCAGAGTTCATATTGTAAAAGCACAATCAGTCTTTGTTTGCATTAGCCCGATGCATAAACATAACGTTTTTACAAAAAAAAAAAAAAAAAATGCAGTTATGTTACTACGAGCCTCGAGGTATTAATCTATTCTATAAGACAACTCCGAAAACAACGACAAACACTTCACATATTTCAATACAATTGTCATTGAAGACCTAGAAGCTAAACGGTGCTTACACAACAAACAAAATAATTATTAAGCATGCTACATAAAACATAAAAGCAACAATTATTAATAACACTTACAGGTTGTGATACGAAGGAGGAAGCTGATGCAAATACACTTGGAACTGAACCTTCCTTCAATATCATCCGGCTCGCGAATCCAAGCTTGATTGCATTTAAGTTGGTAAAGCAATCGTCTTCAAAATGGCGCGAACAAAGCACAAGGTTCGGACTATACTTCTGTGGTATAGTTATATATATGAATTGTAGCCACTTAGTCTTCAAATGCTGACTTCACTTGAGTCGCACTTCAGAACACAGCGTCTCGTCGCCATGACGTTTCCCTGGCCTTGGAGCGCAATAAGTGAGCGTATCGTATTCAAATAACTTGACAAGTTGACGTCATCTAGTCAGAGAAAAAGCTTCGGTCTTCTAACGATTCATAAAAATGACTCCGAGTCGACTCTTACTTTTGAAAGACAATAACTTTATATACGGTGCACTTTCATATTTCAAACTTTGCAGGATGTTTTTGTTCACTTAGATCTATGTTACACACTACATGAAAGGTAAATTTCAAAATTCCATAATAGGTGCCCTTTAAAACAACATTTTGTGCCCAATTATTTCCCAGACGTAGTTTTGGTATTGAGGTCAAAGTTAACTTGCCTTGCGTTCTCAACAGTGGGTGACCATCACACAAGATGACTCGGCAGATTTGAAGTGTTTCTGTTGCAGCGACTTTTTGTCCTGCAGACAGGGTGACCATCCTCGATTAAGTTTCCCTCAGGACTTTCGTAAAAGCCAAAATATGACCACACCTCAGATTTGGTTCTCTTAAAAGGCTGAAAAATCTCCCGAGCACGGTTACTGTAATCCGCCATTCCTTCTCGAATAAAACAAACCCAACATTACGCGCTGCGCCCACGTCAGACTGTTGCTGGCTGGACAGGATTTACAGTGAGTTATTAAAATCGCGATAAGCGAACACGGTTTTAACGATAATTAAATTTTAAACGATAATACTAACCGTCAGTACATTTTATCGTGGTTTATTGTGAAACCGGTAATCGTTCCAATCATTTTTAAATAAAAAGTAGATTTAAAATAGAAAAATATCTAACAATTTGACTTGACTGTCTATAAATATGGATTAGTGATGGATTAGTGATTAGTGACGCCACTTTTAATTCAGTTAACAACTTAAGAAAGAACAAAGTCTATCACATAACATAACTGAACACATCTGAATCAACACAATCCATGCCGTATAAGAAAGGCCAAATCTGGGCCTTACGCTGACCTGCTGTTTGCTGTGGTCTTAAAAGACTTCAGAAACCAGCAGTCAGGGATAATGGAATTGCAGTTGTGGTTTTTGAAAAGTGGGGAGTCCCCCTTGCTTTTCCAAGCCTGACTAAGAGCTTTCTCCGTGGGCTGAGGAACAGGACTCTGCCCTTGTCTGCCAGAATACTGGATGTCTAGCAGCGTCCCGTTACCTTACAGTCCCCAGTCTCTGATTCACAGCTACGTTGAATGGAAATGTGATGAAAGTAGTTTATCACTCAAATATGCAGACATGAAACATCTCAATATACTACTGTTAGGTCTCTCTCTGTGAGGTCTTAGCCGGCGTGTATGACTAACCGTCTAAATACTCCAGTCCAAACAGGAACCACACACACACACACCTTTCAAACTCCGGTATCTCTCATGTCCTAAACGACATAAAAAAATTATTTCCTTAATAACATTCCACTGAGGTCATCCCAAACAATGCAACCGGCTGGGCACCATCCTCTTGTGAAACAGCGCCAGCGAAACTATCCCAAGTATTTCCAGACTAACACTCCAGACATTCTTCCCGTTAGTCCTACACAAAGGTTCCCATCTCACCTTTGCAGGGGTGGAGTGATGTCATAACACACTCTGAGAACTTGCGCGAGGGATGTTTCCCTGACATTATGCTTTCCAGACCCGTGTTAAATAAAGCAGTATGAATGAGACGACGACTGGATTCCAAAGGAATACTCACCAATAAGAGCTGTAGATTTTCCTATTCCTCTCTCAGACAAAATGTAGACATATATATATATACCCACATTTATATATACCGTACAAATCAAAAGTTTGGGGTCAGTAGGATTTTTTAAAATGTTTTTGAAAGAAATCTCTTATGCTCACCAGGGCTGCATTTATTTGAAAAATACAGTAAAAACAGTAATATTGTCAAATATTATTACACTTTAAAATAACAGGTTTAAATGTATTGTTATTTTGATCACTTATTATTAGCAATGCTGAAAAAAGTTGTGCTGCTTAATATTTTTGTGGAAACTGTGTATATACGTACCCCGGTCAATATAATCCATCTAAAAATCTCCAAGCTATTCAAGTCATATATATATATATATATATATATATATTATTTATTTTTTTTCCAGCTGATTTGATTTTCTGGAAGGCAAAAATAGTATGTCTGATCATGCAAAACAATAAAAGTATACTTCTCCATAACAAGCGGATTAATTTGAGGTATCAAAGATGTCTGTAACACAAACGGTGTGGGATAAGTTACACCCCATATTTAATACTTACGATTAAGGGTTTAATTCAAATCCCTCAACTCAATATGGGCAAGTGCTAGAGATGCTTGCTTTAGAGCAGTGGTTTCCAACCAGGGGGCCGGGCACTAGGGCCTCAAGATGACTTAAAATGATTTAAAAGTAGACAAAACAAGCATGAAAACAAGCTAAAACAACTAAAATATATATATATTTCTAATTATTTCATTATTTTTATAATGAATATATATATATTTCTAGTTATGCAAAGCTCTACAATATTTTATGGGGTAGAAATTGTGAGTGTGTGTAAGGGACAATGGAGGGGCCTTGAAGTAAAAAAAGTTGAGATTCACTATAAACTATGGTATTTTAGCTGAAACTCTGGCTATCATGGTAAAATCTCTTTTTTTTCTGTTCCCCTCTTCCGAATCACTCCCGTGAGTAGGCGGTGACGTCACCCTGGAACGGGCCCCATTGTGATAAAATTGATTGTCTCAACGCCTTGCTCTTAATTCACTGAATGAGCCACTCAGGGGGATTGAAAAGACACGTCTAAATCACTATGATTCATACGTGGGACTGACACATCTGCGGCCACCCTACAGCATACAAGTGTTAGACAGGGAACCTCTGTCCACCCCTGCCAAACATGACCCCACAACAGAGGGAAGGACCCCGACTCGGTTTGGATCTCGGACTGGTATAAAAACTGATTTTATCAGACTCACAGCACCACTGAGTAAATTATGTGTGTCTGTATTAGATATGTTAAATATATAGATACATAACAGCAACCAAAAAAGTAAAACCTCTTACATGAGGCAGTTTGTGCCCAACGTTCATGCCCATAGAAGACATGCCCTAATCTGTGGGCAGTTGCGACAACAATAGCACAGGAGACTGTCAAAATAACCCCCACAACGCCGGCCAGGGGAGGATGATGTCATCATTACACACCTCTGAATACAAAGACATGCAGCACAGCCAGACGCGCTGATCACACATGCACAAATACTACCCTGCACAATGTGAATGTCTTGGTAAATTAAACGTACTAATCCAATTTCTATTTGTGCATAAAATATGTGAGTGTTTGCATGCTTGTTGTCTCATTTTTGGTCATACAGTAGACTAAACATACAGCGAGTCCGACTCCCACTGGAGTAGTTATGTGGACTCTCAAGTGCAGTAAAAAGAAAATTCAAGTGTTGCTGGGAAAACAAAGAATGAGAACGACAGAGAGAATTTAAAATATTACAACTTGCAACTGATATTTTACTGAAATACTTTACAACAACATTTCAACTGAAGCACATTTACCAGCTTTAATTATGGACGTAATATATAAAAACATAAACGTAGGGGGAAATTGTAATGCTCAAATAATGTTGAATAATAATAATAAAGCACAACGCACTCACTGTAACCATATCCAGTATGTGCATGCATAATTCCTCGTTTCAGATTAACAGAAAGTTGCAGTAACATGGATTTTACAACTGAGAAAAACATCAATTATTAACGTAATATAATAGAGAAAATATACAATAGACATTTGCACTGCTTTTACGAAATTATATATATATATATATATTTTTAAACATGCATTTTGCGGAATAATATTGTTTTGGTTGTGCTTCGGCTCTTCTTATAAAACATATAGGATTGAGAGATATAACCAGTTTAGTTTAGGTGGAAAGGATCTCAAGCTGACTCTGAAGACGTTACTGTTGCTACACACTTTAATAGACACGGTACTTCCTTGAAAATAAATTCCAGCACAGCGTTACAACAACCATAATTAAATGACCGTTCACAAATATAATGCTTTACAATGAACTCTATTAGAGAGTTACATATTTATCTGTTCAATAAAATACCTTACTCACCCATCGAGTAATAAAATAATAAAAACTGCATCTCCGTGTCGCTTTTACAACAATTCAAATCCCTCAGTTCTCGCCATCTCCAAAAAGCCAAGCTAATATTGATTCTGGTTTTATTACGAGCTCGTTCACGTTCTCTTTTAGCCAGCAGACTCTCCTTTGTTCTGCGTTTTTTTTTAAAGCGGGTGATTCGAGATTTATCTGCTCCATGACAACCTTTCTTGCTATTTGTGACATCCACTACCCTATGCTACTCCCACACCATACAAAGTATACAGAGCAACTTTTTCTCTATTTACAGATATGACGATATCTATCTTCTGTATGAAGAAACAACTTAAGGGTGAGTAAATGATGACAGTGAACTATTCCTTTAAGTGGATGGGGTTCACATTCATTGTATAAAAAAAGTACAGCTTACATACGTTCTGATACAAATCTCCTTTTGTGTTCCACACAAGTAAAAAAAAAGTCAAATACATAAGAGACAACATAACAATGAATAAATGATGACATAATTGTCATTTTTGGGTAACTTATCCCTTTAAATGAAATGGTGTGTGTTTTGTCTAAGTTAAGAAATGGTAAACGGAGAAAACCTCCCAGGAATCATTTTCTTTTTTGGTCATTACGTGATTGTCTGGTCTAAAATACTCCACCACTAATGTGCTTTAAACACTTTGGTTAGTCTAAGCCAGGAATTAACTTCAGTGTCTGGGAAGCAAGCACAATACATGCACCAATGAAACAAATGCCACATGATTTGGTAAGACAGCATAAATGTGCATTAAATATGCAAGGCTGTAGAAAGAAATACTGTGTGGGGGTTGTGTAATGGATCTGGGCTGGTAACTCAAAGATTGTAGGTTCAAATCCTCAAGAAGGACAATCCATGATAGGATAACAGTAATGCTCAATAAATGTTGAGCAATAATTGAATACACTTACTGTAACCATATTGGTATATGCATGCATAATTCTTCCTTGCAGAACTGAAGAAAGTTGCAGTTAAAGTTTATATTTTTTAATTATTTGATCGAGTAAAAGTATCTTAAGCAATTTTCTTTTGGTCACAATTTTATTTATACATTTTTGGGTCTAATTTGTTAGGAATTTGCAAGAAAAAAACCCGTAATGATCCTGTATGATTGTTAGTCTCCTTTAGACCAGTACAAATTTAATATTTTTACATTATAGAGCTATTTCAGTTACTGTTAAAATAAAGTAACCTTTGTCTACTTATTGTTTAATTAATACAATTTGTTTGACACAGGTAATGACTACTCAAATGTTTGATGTTTGGAGAAAAATGTTAGCTTAAGGCTAAAGAGTTAAAAAAAGTGTTATAATTATCCCTGCGGTCTCTGACCACCTTACAAAATAATCAAATGTCTAGTACAAAGACATATAGCCTGAACATACTTATTTTCACAAATCTTCTCAAAACAATTTCAGAAGGCCGCCTTTCCACTAAACTGCATGCCATATAGCTATAAGTTTTATAGTAAACGGTATAGTTTGTGTGTGTGTGTGTGTGTGTGTGTGTGTGTGTGTGTGTGTGTGTGTGTGTGTGTGTTCTTGTCTGCTTAAGTCAGCATACATTAGAGCAAAGACTCAGAATAAGCACAGTGACATCACTGCATGTGGCTTGATCCCAAAAAACACCTCAATGGTCTTGTGTGTTTGGCTTTCATGATAGCTTGTGTGTATGTATATGTGTGTGTGAGTGTGTGTGTGTGTGTGTGTCTACGATAGAGACAGAAAGAAAGATAACTAAACGATAAATCAAATCAGTAAGCAAAACACCGTTCTGATGAAAAGAAACGTTTTTAAATTTATTACCTTCACTACTTCATTTGATTTATGCAGTGTTTGCTGTTGTCTTTTCAGTACTGCTAATATCCTTGAAAACTTTCATGAAAGAAAGATTAGATGGAAAGTTGACCCAAAAATGAAAATTGTGTTATCATTTACTCACCATCATGTTGTTCCGAATCTGCGTGACTTACTTCCTTCCATGGAACACAAAAGGAGAGGTTAGGCACAATGTCAAGTCACCGTTATTTCTATAGCACTTTATACAACACAGATTGATTCAAAGCAGCTTCACAGTGATATACAGGAAAATAATGATTCACTGATGTAAAGCAGCTTGAACAAGAGAAAAGTGTCATTTACATGTCCACTGTATACAATGTCCAACTATAAAAAAATAGTTTTAATAAAAGAGTTTTACATAAAGATTATTGGAGTATGTTTTACAAGAAAACAAGATTTCAGTCAATTTCCCATTTAATTCAATACATTTTCTTGTCAATAATTTTGCAATTTACTAGTGATTTTTTAATGAAAATTGTTTCCACACCTATTTTTCAGTGAACCTGCTCTTTTCTACACAAACTAAATGGGGACAAACTAAACTGAGGTCTCTATTAGATTTCATTGTATGGAATCCAAATTCTGTTAAATCTGAAACACATACGCCAACTACAAGCGTAGACAATGTGAAAATGGATATGGTCTCCTGGAAAATCAACAGATATGTCAATCATTTCAGTTTAAACTGACACTGAATTTACTACATGCAAAATGACCAATCATCTTGATTTTAATATCCAGTAAGCACTCACCAATACAAACAATGCCACGCTCCACGACCTATAGAACATAAAACAGGTCCCATAAAGCGCCCGTGCCTCACCCAATGTAAGCCACGAAGTTTGATTGAACACGGGCCCGAACCGATCCCGCGCACACTTCATCTATCACCGGGCCTCACGGAGAACGCACGTCTCGAGGGAGAGAGCCAGTTCATCTCGTGGAGCCATCTCTATTGACCTCTGCTGTCGCTGTAAAACAAACAGCCATCTGTAAAAAGCATCCTGACAAAATATTTACTGTGAATGACAAATGACCAAATGGGGCGGGGGGTGTTTGGCTGGCCAAATGAAAGCCTGTGCACAGTTAACTGCCACTAACTGGCCATGACAAAACTAAATAAGAAGCTTACTAGACGTCTGTGGATAGCAATTGATTTATAACAGGGAGATAAGAGGTTTGGTGGCAAAAAAAATAAGATCTGATGACTGTTAGAGCAGAGGTTCTCAACCTTAAGGTCACGGCCCTGTGTGGTAACCAGAGGTTCTCTTTTATGGCTTATTTATTTTGAAGTTTCATTTAGCTCTATATTTTGAAGACCCTATGAAAATAATTTTTCCAAAAGGTAGCCTATGTTTTTTAGCCCATGTATGTTTTTAGGCCATCTATGCTACTGTACAAAAACACAGATGACTCAACCTGCACTGCACTGATCTTTATCCAATCAAATGCTCTCTAGAATGTGAATGCCTATTCCCATACCATTCATGTTGTCTTTAAATATGCCAAGCAACCCGATAACTATTTTACAAGGTGGCGATTTTGTATGAATTTGTGATTCATGTGAAGGGAGCGGATCACAGTAAAATGTATGAGATCATCATATGAATTATCCACCAATATGGTGCCAATTCACCAAAACATATAAATTGCCATGATGAGTGTGTTGAATATGCAGCTTATTTTTTATATATATATATTCTCTTGACCTTAAACACATTTCTTCAAAGCTATATACTTCTAACTGAATGCTTTTGTTGCGCAAAATGCATAAAATGATAATAAAAATGGCTAAATTGTCAAATATAAAATCAGTTGTTTTTCTTAAAAACACAGATTTGCCACCCTAAAGTGTATCACTTAAAACTATTTTACATGGATGGGGTTAACCAGAATTTTTCCCTGGGTTAAAAAGGCAGATGGAGAGGGAAATTTGAAGCAGAACATTGTCTCTTAATGGAAGGATACGCAAATGCAGAAGGTGTAGGCCTACTTTGGTTGCTTAAGACACGTGAAGACTTGCTTATGAACTTGACATGCATATGCAAATTACTCACCCAAACCAAAAACCTGTTGAAAACTGCTGTATGTTTCAAGTTTGAAGACGAACCATTTCCTTCCCAGTTTACTAATTTGTCAAGTAGCCGGACCGGCAAAAAAAGTGACAATCAATCGTTTGGATCATTACAAACATACGGCAGCGCGCAGGCTCGGCGGGGCGGAGACTGGAGAAGGACTGACTGGCTGTGATGTGATCTGTATGAGGTAATGGCGGGAAAAGGTAGTGAGGTAGTTTTTATGGCCCTGGCTCGTGCCTCCCCTGCCTCCAGCTGACACTATCGCGGCGAAATGAGAATGAATGTGATTCCAGTCCCGAGATGTCCGGCAGCCTGCGTACCTTCTGCGAGTTTCTCTGGGAGGAGTGTGTGTGTGTGTGTGTGTGTGTGTTTAGGGAGTGGAGCGCGCGCTGTTGATCAAATGACCGCCAGTAAATCAAATCATTATGATGTGCCCCAAGAGAAAAACGCAGGCTTACAATGGCTTCTTCTTTTTTTTTTTGCCATTTTATTTTTCAAAAACGAAGACGTCACCCTCTCTCGACCGTCCCCTTGAAGAGACAGGTAATGAAAGGAAAGGAGAGTGGATGGGGGTTAACAGTTGCCCGTACTGATACGCCCCGAGGCTCCGTTTTTAAATGATGTGCACTGGGCAGCGAGAGCAAAAACTCTGCCTGACTTCACCCGTTCGGTAACGTGCCAAAGTCACCCAATGGTGATGACATCATAAAGGATGATGTAATCCAAGAATTCCAGACTACCCCTCTTTCCTATTTTCAGAATCAGAAAACTTTTCCAAACGAGTAGCACTAGGGTAAAACAACAACAACTAATCCCTCAATTTAATTTAATCTAGATGCCAAAAGCGTTTGCGTTGCCAATTAGAAAAGGCAATGAAAATCTTCATGGAAACCAAATAATAGGTTTGGATTTACAAACTAGGCTACAACATGGGGTGGCTTAGCAACTAGGCTACAGCAACTTTTTAATAATATAGCATTATGCACTGGAAATTATTGTTTATAATTTATATCTTTGAATAGAAATTGCATTTGAACTTTGGAACGGTAGCTACATAAAATGTAGGCCTTTAATACCACTAGATTGATATTGGTCTGTCATTACAACTGTTCTCTTCAAATGGCACACCATTTTACATCCTCATTTGGATATTTTATCAAATTGTATATTGAATACAGCATTGCATGTAACATTATATAATAAATAACTGATTTTTGGAGCAACTTACCAAGTCAAAATAGCGCAGCTTACATGGACAATAATGCTACATATCCTCCTGGGACCCAGGAATAGACTTTTGATCACTGTAGTGGACATTGTATTTTATATTTTAGTGTCCTGTAAAGAGCACGTTTAGGGCTTTTCAGATATAGCAAATGTTTGGCGGTTTCACCATAAAAAAAACTTCTCCTTAAAGACTGACATTAACGTGCTGGTCAAGTTTAGCACTCTTATGGAAATATGATCATATTTTGTTATTATCATTTAAATCTGACATATTTTCAAATTGTTTGTCATAAATCAACATCTTAGGAAAAATGTTATATGGTTTCTAATCAAAATACGACTTTCTGTTACAAAACAGGGCATTGATTTCATGTTCGCTGTAGTGGACACCAGGACTTAAAGCATGTTAATCATGCATTTTTGGTGACACAACAAGTGAATAGGGAAAGAAATTATATATTCCTATGAAATATTAGATATTATTATGTTACAATTATAACTACCATTATTACACTTATTTTTTCATGACATGTTGCCCCAAGTAACACATTATATGCAAATTAGCTACAGGATATTGTATTGAATGGGAATGGCATTTATGGCCATTTTACCCACATATTGCATAAAGTAAAATGGTATTTCACTTCATTCCATTATATCTTTCATAAAGAAAAATATTTGAAAGAATCCAGAAACCTACAAATGTATTGGTGAATGGAGAAAAATTGCTACTCTACAGTGGACATAGCATAACATATGAATGAAATATCATTTTTCAAAATGAAAAAAATTCCATTTGTTTCTTATGCTCTTAATAATGTAATTACATGAAAAATATACAACTTTTTCAAAGCTTTTTTTTCTGGGTCTCAGTAATCAGTTTTCAAATCCGTGCTAAACATAAAATCTATATATCGTATTGCAGTGCAAGCTTTTAAAATATAAAATAGTTAACATTTATTTTACTTCAGATTTTTACACAAGAGTTTAAATGAACATTCAGTCACCATTTACTTGCCCTTGTGTCGTTCTACATTTCAGTGGGGTTTCTCACTGACAACATTTTTTTTTTAAGTAACTTCTTTTGTGTTTTCAGAAGAAGAAAATAAGTCACACAAGTTTGGAACGACATGAGGGCGAGTAAATGATGACAGAATTTAGATTTTTGTGTGAATTATTCCTTTAATTTGTTAGCTGCACCACTCAATTAAATCAATAACCATAACCGTCTTAGATCCAGAAGTCCCTAAAAACTGAAACAAAGCTGATAGTTAAAGTGTAGAAGTGGGTGTGTTTTTCTGTGGGTGTATAGGAAGCTCTCGCTCACCTCTGTCCCGAGGCTAACCCTCCCACTCACCCACCTCAGTAAGCATGACCCTAATTCAAACCATGTGCCTCCAAATTGAAAACATGGTTTCAAAATGGAGTATTTGCTTTTTCACTGACTAATGTCTCCCAGGAGACACCTTCAGCCGGTCCAATTGTGTCAGAAAGAGGGGCAAGGGGCGATGTTGAGTGTTCATAAGCCTTCAGTTAAATGCTCTTGCATGAGGTTAAGTGAACACAGCACTGCACATACATGGAGTGTGTTAGAATCCCATCCGGAATCGTTTCTGACACCAAGGCTTTATTTCAGAGCAGACACCTGAACGCTGGTGTGTACGCAATATAAACTGTGAGATAAATTATACTCTAACGTTTGTTAAGCCTGCGGGTGTGTGTGTGTGTGTGTGTGTGTGTGTGTGTGTGTGTGTGTGTGTGTGTGTGTGAGAGAGAGAGAGGCTGGGAGTGATTTGAGTTATAACACCCAAACCCTAAGAAAATAATCCAAAAAGAGGATTGCTGTAACCTGATTTGCTTTCTTTACACGGCAATGGTCGAGAGAGGTGGAAAAATAAGTCACGGTTGTAAAAGCAGAACTTTGAACGGCGTATGATAAACTTTGCATTTGTAGGACGGGTGTTCCTACAGGCCTCGAATTGCTGAAACTTAATGGAAACCGAGTATTTATCAGACTCTGACTTAGACAAAGCACTAATGACAAGAAGTAGAAGATGTTATAGCTCCAGTCGACATCGACATTTAGGGATTCTGCAAACAACATTTTTTTTTTCTTCTTGAATTAGATGCCTGGAAACTTTTCAAGCCCTTCACAGGTGCTGAGCTCAATTTTAGTCTGTGGTTCAAAACAAGAGTTTGCAGTCACAACCTCAGGATTGCGGTCAGATTAGTCAGACAATGATACATCTTGTAACCAGAATGAGGTTTCTTGATGTTCTGAAGGCTCAATTTAACGCAAGACACATGAACAATAAGAAATAAAGAGATTCAGTGAAGGTTAATAGGCTGATTGAAACCGATTGACAGTTTGATTTGATACCCCAAATTCACGCTCCCAAGGTGATGTCATGGCAACCACGGAATGACCTCAGAATTGGATTACATCATATTCTCCAGCAAAGAAAAGGGTTCTTCCCTACGCTTGACTCACGCTGATAATGAATCTCAATTGTGCGACTATGACTGTGTCGTTCTTTTTGCATTTTTAGTGCACCGCTTTTATAATGCAAATATGAAACCGATCACACACGGACAAGACAAACTGTTGTTAATGTGCGACCCTCACAAACGGAGTCAAGTCAGAAGCAAATAACTCGGAAAGCAGTTTACGGCTGCAGTTTAGACTCGGTTTCTCCTAATCCCAATTGGAAAAAAAGAATATCCATTAAAAAAGCTATTAAGCCCAAAAATAAAAATTAGTTTGAATTTCAAAAAGTGGCTCCTAACCAGACAGATTTGATACAGGGACCCTCAGTATATTTGATAATAACTTCAACAATATAATAATACATTATACAAGCGTTATGTAGAATGTTAAAGATTAGTCGATAGTTAGAAATGACATGAGAATTAAAGTTATATTTAATTTAGTTCGCATTTTATAGGCCTACGTATATTCCACTTGGACTAGAAGTTGAAAACTCAGACTTTAGTCATTTTTAATTGTTCTTAAAAACAACAAATAAATCACTGTAGCCACAAATTCCTTTTTAAAACATTTACAGAAGTGTTTTGACGACCCTCCTCGAGTCCAAGCACAATACTGGCCATCAGCTTCCTGTTTTCTCATAATGACCGACTTACTCACAAAAGAGTCAGAGGCCATTCTGATGGGAAATGAGTCTATAGCATAATTATTGGGAACGTTACTATCTCGTAACTTTCACAGAGGAATACGTGTGCTTTGGATTGAAGGAAAAACTCAAATCCACAAAGCAAGTATTGATAGCTAGTCTAAAACAACAACAACAACAAGAAAGGGTCTGACGTCAAAGGAGAAACTTACACAAAGTGCTTTAAAGAACCCAGAAACAAATATAGATCTGACGAGCCTATAATGTAATTTAACAACTTCAAGAACCAGCCGACTCAAACCATAATGAGTTTAAATCAAGGGCTAGCTAGTTTAATTCAAAAATTGGTTTGAGGGTCACTGATAAACTTCACATAAGTTGGATGAAAATATTTGTTTGATTATTTTTTCTTACAATGCAGTCTTAAAAATGATGGTTCTTTATTGGCATTGATTGTTTCATGAAGAATATTTAACATCCATGGAACCTTTCCACGGAACAAAAGGTTCTTTATAGTGGAAAAAGGTTCTTCACACAAAGAAAAACATGGTTCCTTTAAGAACTGTTCGCTGAAAGGTTCTTTAGGGAACCGGAAATGGTTCTTCACTGTGAAAAAAACCCTTTTGGAAACTTTATCTTAAAAAATTGTAACTTGGTTAACATGATTAAAGTTAATTTGTGTAAAAACTGGAAGAAGAAAAAATGGCAAATGATGACATTAATTCTTAGGAGTCACAACTTTATGGAATTTAGTTTTTTTTTGTAACACGGTTACACACAAACCATCTAAATAATTACAATACACAAATAGTTCACAATTCTAAACAATCTCTCTTATAGGTCTCACAATAAAAAATATGAAGAATATAAAAATACGGTTCTTCATAGCAAGAGGGTTCTTTCAAAGAACCATTGAAAAGTGTTTATTCTTCACCGTGCCCAAGAGACTGACTGTAGTTATGTTAATACTATTGCTTAAGGGGCTCAAACTAATGGTGCTTCTTTAATAAACATGTTGTTTAACTGAAACTTATGTGACACACAGCTAACAAAATAGTTATGGATGATAAAAGGCATCAACTGTACCTGTGCTGTGCCGTTTTGTTGCTTAGGAACACAAAATCCCCAAAAACTGAATCACCATTTGGCTCTCCTAAAGGGTATAATATTCAGAGTATGATATGAAAACATCAAGTTTTAGGTAAAAGATCATTGTACAGTTGTTGACTGATGATAAAGAATAAATTATAATAAGAATATGAACATCTAAAATGAAAGTGATTAGCATGAATTGCCATTCTAATGCGGACCTGAGAGGTAATTAACTCTTTCCGTGCCATTATAGAATTTTCTGCCTTCTATGACACCATGCTTCATTGCCATTGACGTTATTTATAAGTGAAACATTGCTTATGCACATGTAAGCTATCGCGATCATCAACATTAAACAGCATATCAATCTAAACTGGTTAATGTTACCAAATAAAATACCGAACTCATGAAGAGGTATAGGAATGTACAAGCTGTGGGGGTGTTGATGGACTCAATCTACTCCATGTTTTGATCATAATTCTGAATCCAATCCAAAATGTGTTGCTTTTTTAATGAAACTTACCCACAATCAAGTGTTGATAAAAAAAGATTGTATGTATGAAGCTAGAATAGAATATTCTGGGGACCATGAAAGTTTTGTGAAAATGATCAAAAATGGTGCTGGCTGGCAACTTAAAACAAAAATCTGATGGGGAAGGAGTTAAGTACAGTTAATATCTACAAGATAAAGATTGAACGTTATGGTATGTACTTAAACACTAAGAGAGATCACTTTTTCTGTTCTAAAAAATGAAATGCACTGCAAAAACATCACAAATCTCAAACCACCAAACACACAAGTCACGGAGGTTCTCGTGACTTCCTTCAAGCCCATTTCAGGCCGTGATCGTGAGAGGTCCCACCACACCCTTCTGAGTCTATTTTTAAGGTTCTCAGAACTAAAAATAACTCCATTAATTCGGTTTCTTTAGTAGAGGGAGCATCTGGAAGGCTGAACGTGGGCACCAGGGTTCGATAAGATCACTCACGGATGCGTCACCCTCCCTCTGATTGGATAATGAATCATACATTGAGACTGAAGCGTGCGGGAAAGCCCCGCAGTGAAACACAGTGGAGGTTCTATTCAGCGTGAGATTGAGCCCCGGAGATAGTCGTCTAGGGGCCGAAACCACCACCACACACACACACACACACGCACGCACGCACACACACGCACACACACACACACACACACACACACACAGAGCTGGAGAGTAGGGGTCATCACCCACCACCCACTCGCAGGGTGAGATTTCTCTCTCTCTCTCTCTCTCTCTCTCTCTCTCTCTCTCTCTCTCTCTCTCTCTCTCTCTCTCTCTCTCACACACACACACACACACACACACACACACACACACACACACACACTTCCAGTCACCCACTACTCTCATAACCACCCAGAGTCCTCATCTGGCCTCATCAGGGAAAAGAAAGAGGGGAGCGATGAATAGAAAGAAAAAGTTGAGGGAACAGCGTGACCCCACAGGAAGACACACATCATGTCCATGTGAAAACGGAGGAAGATGAGAGTGGAAAGAAAAAAGAAAGTGTACAAGATGCTACGGGAGACCGAAGGCACGTTGATGTAAGATGGAAGTTGTCACAATGACTGTACCTTACTAACTGTACAATCACTAACAATCATACATTGCAATGGTTTTGTATGCTGGTTCCAAACACCAAAACTGTAATAAATTTGGATAATTTATAAATGTTGAATAATTTGTGAACTCTGTCTAAACTAAAATTCTAATAGCATATTTTTGTCATATTTGCTTGTGAACATAATGAAAGAGATTTTAAACAAAAGTCACATTTTATTTAATTATAAATTAATTAATTTCTATGATGGAATATTTAGGTATGATACTTTTAACATTGTTGATTTTTCATAAATTGTTCGCTTTATTTTGAAAAACCTGCAATATGCTATTTCATGGCAGCTTTCTATTGGGACAACTTGCCCAGTTACATTTCTTTATTTTCTGCCCAATAAAGGTAGAAATTATATATAAGTCCAAGATTTTAAAATACATGCTACTGTCTAAAATATATTTTTTAATGTTTTTGAAAGATGTCACCTTAAGGTTGCATTTATCTGAAAAAAATACAGTAAAAATATACAGCCTACATATATTTTTACAATTTAAAATAACTGTTTTCTATTTTAATTTAATTTATTTTATAATATAATTTATTCCTGTGATGATAAAGCTGAATTTTCAGCATCATTACTCCAGTCTTCAGTGTCACATGATCCTTCAGAAATCATAATATGTTGATTTGCTTATTATTGACACACTTATTACTATTCTCAATGTTAAAAACAGTTGTGCTGCTTAGTATTTTTATTGACACATATTTTTAGGATTCTTTGATGAATATAAAGGTCAAAAGAACAGCCTTTATTCAATATAGATTTTTTTAGTATAAAAGTATTTACTGTCAAATACTGACTCCAATATTTTGCATCATTACTTTTTACATTGCTGATGTTTCATAAATTTGTTACATTTTTCAGAAAAACCTATAAGCTTTACATTGGCAAAACGTACCCAGCTGTATCTTATTTTGTGGACAATAATGGTAGAAATGTTCAGTATTTTTAAGATCTAGCCATTAATGTATATACCAAAACAGAAATAGATTAAAAAGTGTGTCAACTAGCCCCAGTCTCAACTATAGGCCTACATATATATATTTTTTTAATAATTAGTATGAACTCCTATCAGGTGGAGATAAAAAGAGGGAAAAGGATGAGGGAAAAAATGTTGATGCAAGAGGGGAAGCTTGAGAGACACTCAAACACAAGTAACACAAGAAAGACATTAGAATGAAGTGTCGACGATGTCTAAAAAGACAGTGTGGGCGAAAGAGAGACAAAGACAGGCAGTTACGGACCCCCAACACAGCGCCTGGCCTTCTGATCTTCCTCTCACACAACACTCATCCTTTTACTCATCTGTCTGGGTCTGCTCTGCCATGTCCCAGGAAGTGACATAATAGCCCAGCTATCCAACTGTCTACAGTCACAGCGCTGGCTCCCCATTGGCCTGTCAGGAGCCCACAGTGGTTCAACCCAGACCTCCATGAGCCTGGGGTTGCCGAGTTCAGTCGGTCTTGTGGATGTGGATGCTAAATAACAGCAAACAACAACGTCGTGAGAGACCAGCCTCAGACAGGGCACAAAAGAAAAGTTTTCTCCTCAGAAAGTTTGTGATTTTTTGAAGGGGGAACAAATTGTTGAAGAAAATTAAACTTTTGACTTGGAACTATAGGCTGTTTATTTAGAAACACACTTTATCACTAGAAAAAAATACTTGTTAAACATGAGAATATGCAATAATTTAAGACATTTCTTCTCCTATACCTTTTTGGTATAAAGGGTTCTTTCAAATTGAGTTAAGAACCCTATATAGAACTTTTTTTTCTAAGAGTGGTTCAGATGAGAAGATCTTTAGTAGAAAACCGTCTTCAATGGGTTTCCAAAACTGAAGGACATTACAAGGTAAAATGAGAAGTTTGCCCGTTTAATTGACTCGGCTGTTTTTAATTCAGTTTTAAGTGGTCATCAACACTTCCTCTGTTGGATGGAAAATCTGAAATTAATGTAGAATGCTGTCATTACTCACAAGTAGGACAATCTTTACAGCTCCACGCACAATTTCAGATGTGAAACAGATGACACATGATTCCCTCTAATAATGAATTCCCAAATCTGAGAGATTTTGAATTTGAGTCGTATTCTGTGAAACCACAAAACACATTAAATGTGTGAATGGCGCCCTCTATTGATCAGACTTGATACTGACAATATTCATCATCCTAAGTGGTTCTCAACCTTTTTGACTGAATTATGTATACACATTTCATTTACATTAGTTTCAGTTAGTTTAGGTTTAATTTACGCTAGTTTTTATAATATAATAATAATTAATTAATTAATATACTTTTATGCCATCCTGAGGCGTCTGTGGAGTTTTCTGAGGACCCCTGGTTGAGAAACACTGTTCTAGACCTTTAATACATTCACTAGCTAGTCCTTTTTAAATGTAGGCCAACACTACATGACATAACATCATGAAATATGTTTTCTTAAACAGTATTTTACATAATTTGCTAGATTTCTTTGAAGTAATTCCCTCTTGATTTTAGATTTTATTATTTTAATGCGTACATAGGCCAACATAAGTGTAACATAATTGATCAGCACTAGTAAAAATGTAATACTTTTTTGTGTATGTAAAATGTAAAACCCAAATCTTCAGACTAGGGCTCAAGATAGCATAAATTAGTATAAAGCTGGTTTTGTGCACCATCTAGTGGCAAGACATGATTCAATACATGCTTAGATTCACAAAGCAAAATGATATAGATGAGCCAAAACATTATGTATATACTCTGGTATATCAGAGGTGAAGCAAATATCGTTGATCATCTATCTAAAGCTAAATATTAAGGTCTGGGAAGATTAGATGGTAAATCAGTTCTCATAATCAACGTGTTTGGATGCAGGAGAAAAATAAATACAAATCTGAGGGACTTTGATAAGGGCCAAATTGTTACAGCAAGGCGACTGGGTCAGAGTAACTCTGAAACGGCAAGGCCTGTGGGTTGTTTCAGGTCAGCAGTGGTGAGTATTTATCAACAGTGGTGAGGATGGACAAACCACAATCCGGCGACAGGGCATTGGGAGCCAAAACTCAATGCACGAGGGCAACAAAGACTATCCTGTCTGGTCAGAGCCAACAGAAGGTCTACTGTGGCAAGTCACACAAAATGTCAATGATGGTTACGGGAGGAAATGTGCAACATTTACCTGGGGAAGTGATGGCACCAGGATGCACGGTGGGACGACGACAAGCCAGTGGAGGGAGTGTGATTCTCTGGGCAATGTTCTGTTGGGAAACTCTGGGTCCGGTCATTTATGTGGTTGTGAATTTGACACGGGCCACCTACATAAACATTGTTGCAGACCAGGTACACCCCTTCATGACAATGGTGTTCCCTGGTGGATATGGCCTGTTTCAGCAGGATAACACACCTGTCCACACATCATATATTGTTCAGGAATGCTTTGAGGAACATGATGAAGAGTTCAAGGTGTAGCTCTCGAATCCAAATTCCCCAGAACTCTGTGGGATCTGTGGGATGTGCTGGACCAACAAGTTAATCAGCTTCCCTTCGCAACCTACAGGACTGGTATGATCTCCTACTAACGTCTTGGTGCCAGATCCCACAGGATCGGCGCTGTTTTGACAGCACGCAGTGGACCAACAGCATATTAGGAGGTCCTGGTTTGGCTGATTAGTGTATTCATTTTTGGAATGATAAAAAAAAAAAAAGAAGTAAAACCTGGAATTCATAATCAAATATTTAAGACATACAAGGTGAGTTGTAACACTGACAATTATTTTATTTGTAACATAATTACACTGTAATGTCATAATCCTTTAATTCAACAAATACACAAACACAACATGCATTTTATACACTCCCCTCCCCCACCCCAATACACTCCTTAACTCTTTTTTTAGCAGATGACAAAGGCGGCCACACCAGACCATCCCGAGGTGTGACAGCCATTCCATCCGCCGACGCCGAGTTGAGAGTGAATTCAGCACTAGCAGCTATTAGACTTGATTTACCTGTACAGTCAGCGGAGCACAGACTCATGATACTGGCATGCGTTGAGAGAATGTTGTTCTGTCATCCTTTTAGGCTCGAGTACTAACTGACGCAAAACAATAAACATGAAGACAACTCTCAAAAAGCTGAAGATATAGACAGCTTTCATCGCAAAACACTTCTTGTGAAGATCAACACCTTCAATCAGAATCTGATTTCACATTTATTGATGATTCACAGATAGTTCTTGGCTTGGTTCTTTTCTAAGAAAAGGTAGTGTGTTCTTATTTACGAGCTGGAGGTAGTTCCTTAGAATTCACAAATCTCTCGATCTTCAGATATCAGGGAAGGAGTTAGATAGCTCCCTCAGTCTGCGTGTGGTCACGATGGACGACAGATTGTTTTCATCTCGCACACATGCGAGCAGGTTACCGACAATATGTCGAAGACAGTCCCGAAGTTCCCTCAGATCTCTATTAGAGCAAGAACTACCTT
This sequence comes from Phoxinus phoxinus, assembly GCF_949152265.1. Classification (NCBI taxonomy): domain Eukaryota; kingdom Metazoa; phylum Chordata; class Actinopteri; order Cypriniformes; family Leuciscidae; genus Phoxinus; species Phoxinus phoxinus. The sequence continues at coordinate 33,737,024 of NC_136881.1, forward strand.
CTGCAATAGCCATTCTCAAGCATATGTTCTTCAGCTCAACACTGTCCTGAAAGAAAGGACAAAAAATATGATTAATTAGTAAAAGAGCCTAGATATAATCACATTCAAGTAAAGCCAGATGAGTTTAGCATCCACATACTATAAACAGTATATATGCACACAAGGGCGTAGATTTGGTTTGAACATTGGGGGGGTTTTCATGTGATCATGGTATAAATATTGGGGGGGGGGGTTGTAATGCATAGATTTAAATATCGGTCTTTGTCAGACACGTGGGTTTGTTGTGTGTGACGTCACCGCGCCGCCATTTTTGAGGTATCGCTACTGACTGTGAGCATTGAAGAGATTACAATAGTAGAGAAAACAAGTAAATAACTCGCAAAACTGGAGAAGCACAAGAAAACTGAGAAAAGGTCGTACCGCAATAAACTCGATAAATATGGCAGGTACCGTTATTTGGAGAAATTGTCATCCATTCAGAACATAGATCCATATATGAGCTGACTGCAGTGAGTTGGAGTGCTGATCGCGAATTGTTTTCCTCATCCTCATACTTCGACATTGTCAACTATCTTGTTTATGGTATAAGCGCATATACCAGTGAACAATTTAAAAACTATAAATCTCTTAAAGCCCACGGACATTTCATAAACGGCTGTGTACAGGATTTATTTACATTCCCACCGAAGGACACAGTAGTAATAGCAAAGATAGGTTTGCTGTATTGATGATGATGATAATGTCATGTTAAGGATGTTTTAGTTTGAAAAAAGAATGAAAAACACAATTCTCCAACATCAGAATACCCCAGCATCGATACCTTACAAATGGCGGTTACGCCCATAATGCACTTCGTGTATCGCGAGTGTGACGTCACCTGACAAAGACCGATTGGGGGGTTATCTCCCCCCCAACCCCCCCACAAATTACACCCCTGTATGCACACACTCTTACAAAATAAAGGCTCCAAAAGGGGATTTTCACAGAGATGCTATAAAAGAACCATTGACTTGGTGTGAACATTTTAATAACCTGAATTAGACTTTTTATATAAAGAAGCTTTTGTGGAATGGAAAGGTTCATAAAGATTCTTCATTCGTGGAACCGTAGATGACAATATTGAGTGTATAGGCCCATATTTAATCACAATTCAACCAAAATACTGTAGGCTAGTCAGCACGTGTGGAAACACCTAACGTTACTGTATAAAAAGCCTTTTTGAAATAAAATATTTTTCATTTGCCTCGAATGCATTTGATTCCAATACGTCCACTGCGTTATTTAATAGTTCATTGGGTTTACTATTAGATAAAAATAAACGACTAATCCTGATAGACGTAATCATTTGACAACAACTGTGACGTTATAACACAAAATGTACACTACATAGACTACAGCAGAAACACAAAAACATCTTACCTTACGCTTGAGCAAACTCTTCTCGTAGGAAACCTCTTTTATAAAGTCTTCCTCGACAGATATGAGCTGTGTCAGTATCTCGAGCAGTCGTGTCAGGCAGCTCTCTCGAGCTCTCTCCGCGATAGTCTTCATCCTGCGGGGCTCCTTCATCACATCGCCCGGGCGAACCGCGACTTTACCGGCCGCTAAAGCACCTGAACACTGGCCTTCGCCATCTGCATTACTGGCTGTATCGTGAGCTCGCAGTTCATGAAGGATGTTTAAGGCATCGATCTGATGTGTTAAAGAGCAGAGCCCCATGTCTGTCACCTGGTCACCGACAGATCGGCAGCATTGAGCAGTGTCACACAAATGATGCGAGAGATACGAGGCTCTGGTCGAAACAACGTGACAAATGGACGGTTTTAAGTGTTTTTTCTTTTGCTGGCGAAGACTGTTTCTTCAACGACTTCCCCATTGTTTTGTCTCTGGAGTGATAAGCACTTGCTTACATATGCAAATGTGACCTGATAGTCCTGCCTCCTTTATTTGAGTTGCTCAGAAAGCGGTTAACGGGGGGTGGGGAGGTTGTTTCACACACCAACACGGGCGATACAACCGTTTGTTTCCAATAAACACACACAAGAAAGAAACATAGTTAGCATTTTAAACCCTTGAAAGGATAGTTGTTCCAAGCATGATTTTATTCAGTTTCTTAGGGGGGTGGGGTGATTACTATGGAAGTCAATGAGGTCCATAACTGTTTGGTTACCGACATTCTTCAAAATATCTCCTTTTGTGTTCAGCAGAAGAAAGAAATTCATACAGGGTTGGAACAACTTGAGGGGTGAGTAAATTATAACAGAATTTTCATTTGTGGGTGAACTATCCCTTTAAATTATAATATATCCTAGGCCTACTCTTTTTTTTTTTTTTTGCAACAGCATATTTGCTGAATACATGAATAACAATGGCTGTTGGTTCTGGCTCTACTGTTATTTTGTATTTTTTTCTATTTCGCAAAAACTAAAAAAAAGAGAAGAAAAGCAGACTTGCATGACTTGATGCAACCAAAGTCACGCGTTTGGAGGAAGAGATCACAGCTGACGATGTCTAAACAGACGGAGTGCTTGCATTTCACAACAAAAACGTAAATCTAAGACTTCGTCTGAAATGAAAGTCCCTAATCAGCATTTTTTTCCAGGCACTAAAGGGTCAAACATGTGGACACACTCTTTATTACTACTATACACATTTCATGTCATTACACATTTGAAATAACACACTAATTAAATTGTCTACAAAACTTATTTTAGGCATTGAAGCATAAGCTTTTGGATCAAAAGATTTCATAACATGCAGTCAAGCGTGTCAAAAATGTTGATTGTTGGTTTATTTATACTTCTGCAGAGACATATTCCAGTAATCGATAAGCGAACCAAGACTTTTTTTCCAGTTCTATTTTTTTTTTACAAGGTGTAATCAGTTAATGCATCTTTCATTATATTATATTCCTATAGACTACCTGGTTATTCATAGTATGAAATGAAACAAATCCAGTTCCAATCATACAGTGAATGCTTTAATTAATCTGGAAGAAAATACAAAAAAGTTGGTGATTTTAACAGACTAAAATTCTAGTTCTACTCAGCCTTTTTCGAGAAGGGATTTAACTTAAATGCAAGTCAGAAACACTCTCTATATTGTTTAGCAGCTGGCCATTTAGTCTGTACTTTACAAACTCAATCTCGTCAGTCCGACACTGCAGTATATAGTAGCAACATTTATTACAAGCAGAGGTAATTCTGGCCTCAGATCAGGTAACACATTCATTAACAGCATTAGAGCACAGGAACTGATCATGGCTCAGAGTCCTACCCTGTCCGTAGTGGTCTTAACTATAATCACTGATCTCAGATCAGCAAGCTTACTCTGAAATGTCAACCATTTAATACATGTTTTTTTTTTTTTACGCAAACCAATCAGATACATGAAAAGCATCATCTCCTAAAAACGTTCTAAACTCAGCTGTGGCAATCACTGCTTTCAGTCAAATTAATAAATTCAGTCTCTCAGCAATAACTGGTGAAAATAAAAAAAACACGTAAACTCGCTATTCCTTCAACCAGGTAAAAACTAAACCTGGTACATCCATATTTTAGTTTCATGAACTTTGGTCTTTGACCGAAATTATAAACCACATCTGCTACACTTGTGTCACGCAGATCTTCCACAGATCTTATGAATTCCACATCTTCAAATCCCTACATGAATGTTGTGCATCTCACAGTGAAGGATGATTTGAGGACCAGCAAACCTGCACAATATGTGAGACTCACAACCACACGGGACTGTCCAAGCACACAGAAGCTGCACTGTTCTGTTCCGTTAAGGCTTGCATGGGTCATTTCCTGTTGCGCCATGAAAGTTGCACATTGAAGGGAAGGGAGGGGAGAGGGAGTGGATCTAAATGAGATGGGTTTGGGTCAAGAAGAAACTTCTAAAGTTTATTTACAAACCATTAGTGTCATTAGATCACACTAAACAGGTTTCACAATCTTTGTTTATTGACAGAACTGATCGTTTTCTTCTTGGTCATTCAGCTACTCTCAGTATCTCACTCTTTAACCCCTATATTTCATTAGTTACACATGACTAGAGATGGTGGGCAAAATAATCTCAGTCCACGGGCCTTTAATTATTTGGAAATTCAAATTGACTAAAGAGGTGCCCTAGGTCAGGGCTGTCCAACCCTGCTCCTGGAGGGCCACTGTCCTGCAGGGTCCAGCTAGTTGAAGCTAAAGCCTGCAGGACAGCAACCCTCCTGGACTGAGCCTGGATACCCCTGCTCTAGGTATATAGGAGTACATTGGTAGAAAACATGTATTGCTTATTCAGTATACCCAGTAATGCAATGGTGATGGAGTGGGATAAGACACCATTGTGAAAAGGTAAAGTTACAGAAGACATACTTTTCCTTAGAAACCCTGCTCAATACATTTCTATTAACGTCAAGTTGGTCATATAACAGTTGTCCACCAATGTCACTCCAGCTGCAATAGACCCGGCAAAGATCCACAGCAGTTCATTTGTTAGTTAGGGACTGTGACATGACCATCTCGTCTCTGATTGGCTGGGCTGTTTGTCTTCTTCAACTGCAGCATGCACTGCCGGCCCGTAACGTGAAATTCTGAGCATAGAAAATCAGTTCGAGTGACTCCTCATGTGAAGATCCAAAGAGAAACGTTGTGAAGAAACGGCTACTGATATGGAGGTGCTGATAGTGTAGATGCAGAGAAGGAAGTGTTACAAAGCACTTCCGGAGGTGATAAATATTAATAGGGAACTAGGACAGCAAGTGGGCTTGTTTGGGGAAAATGGGCGGGGCTAAACAGGAGGTAAAAGTCACTGATAGGGTGACTAGAATCAGCGGTTGGTCTCTCTAGTCTAGGTCATCTCATCTTTCTCCGCCGGAGGAGACAAGCATATCGGCATCGATCCGCAGCTGTTGAGCATTTCTTCTCCTCTATTTCCCATTTAGTTGGTTCATAAAAATTATCATAATGTTTTTAGACTAGCGTGTTTAAGTTATATCTATAGTTATATCCCTATATACCTCCCAATGCTGCATTGAAGAGATTTTTAATATTTCATTCATTTTTTTTCTTTTTTATTAGATTTTTTTTTGTAAAAAGAAGGATAACTGCACACAGGGCAGCTCTGTGCCTGAGGCTGGACCGTAGGGTGAGCGTTACAGTGGCCACATGGTGTTGACACGATGAAAATGTTTAGTTCTCCTTCTTGGCCTCTACGTTGCCGTAGCTGGATCCGGTCTTGTTTACTTCGGTTACTCCGATGAGCCGGCGAACTGCTACAGAAGCTGCGAAGAGAGAAACAGTGACAGGGATAAAGAATTAACTAGTGTACTTCTCACTCTTATCTCTCATCCAGAACTCATTAACTGATGCCATACCGCTGTGGATCTCAAATGGTTTGGCCATGGGACTCACATTTTCCCATGGTCATTAATCCGCAACCCAAATTTTTAGGAATTTGAACCAAGCTGATATATTTCTCAAAAATGGTTCACACGCACACAAGTACCATGCCACTTTACTTAACATTCATACCTGCATGCGAATCCTTCCCAGCTAACACACGATGTACCAGTTAGGCCTGCGTAATATATTGGTACTTTTTGGTAATTTCATGACTTGCTAATTGAAGATGTAACTACAACATTGTATCTCCGTAATCTCATTACCATCATATTACCAACTCACAACGTCTTCAGTACGATCTACCTGGGTCATAAAAAGAAAGTTTACACACTACATTTCTATTTCTTTTCACCAAGTAAAAGGATGTGAACAAAAATAGTTGGTCACACTTTAGATTAGGTCCCAACTCTCAATATTAACTAACTATTAACAACGACTTTTGCATCAATAAACTCCTACTGCTTATTATTAGTTAGTAAGGTAGTTGTTAAGATTGGGTATTGGGTAGGATTAAGGGATGTAGAATATACAGATGAAACTCAAAAAATGTGAATATAGTGCAAAAGTTCATTTATTTCGCCGCATTGAGGCAGTAATTCATGCATAAGGGGCCCAAACCAAGTACGGAGTACATATGCATGATTATACTTTTCAGAGGGCCGACATTTCTGTATTTAAAATCCTTTTTTATACTGATTTCATGTAATATTCTAATTTTCTGAGATTTTGAATTTGGGTTTTTCATAAGCTGTAAGCCATAATCATCAAAATTATAACTTGTGCATATTCAAATTTTTCGAGTTTCACCTGTAGTCAAGCAGAATAAGGCATCAATATGTGCTTCATAAGTACTAATAAACAGGCAATATCCTAGTAATATGCATTCTAATAAGCAACTAGTTCATAGTAAGAATTGGACCCTAAACTACGGTAAACAATAAATGAGTGGGAATAAAGAAAATATAAAAAAAATATTATAATAATCAGAATAAATGAGGACAAACAGATAAATCTGGATTTTTGCTAGACAAAGGCATATTTATAATGTAGAGAATATTAGACTGATTTCTGAAGGATCATGTGAATCTGAAGACTGGAGTAATAAGGTTGAAAATTCAGCTTTGCCATCACAGGAATAAATTACATTTTAACACATATTCAAATAGAAAACACTTATTTTAAATTGTAATAATCTTTCACAATATTCATCAAATAAATGCTGCCTTGATGAACATAAGATACTTTTTTCAAAAACATAAAAAACCCGCCAGTGTAACGTAGTATATACACTACGACTGATTTACATGTCTCAACTGAGAACATGACAACCTGAACAGCATGACGAGTTAACCAAATAATAACCAAATTATAGTTAATAATTACCCAAACTTCATTTTCGGTTTTGGTGTTCAGCTAAATTAATAATTTCACTGTTTTTGGTAAAACATTATTTTGGTGCATCACTACTTTAAACAAAATCAGCAGATAGTTTAGTTTAAATATGAATTAGCACTGAAAGCTCATTTGTCATCTAAGTGTACACCAGCACACAGATCTCTAAGCTATCAGATATGGATTAAGAGCCCATGTAAACTATCATTTTTATTTCATGGGGATATTATAAATAAGCTACAACATTTTAAAACAACTCCGATATCCCATTAAGAAAACAACTGACCGACAATGAGGAAGATCATGAAGCCAATGATGAGGAGGGGAGAGCCGCTGACAAAGACATCCCAGGCAAAGTTAATAAGCGGAGAAAGCAGGAGAGTAGCCCAGAACAGGAAGTTCAGCAGAGTCCAAATCCGACGTTTGGGTATGATGGTGGGACCGGGGTAACTGCCCTCCTTCTCATAGTGCTCTTGTAACGCATCCTTGAAGGAGAGGGTTATGTTTCAAGCATGTTCATATAAAACGATATATTTTGAGCTATGGTTTTAAAGACTTCGCTTCATACCTTCTCTTGATAGAGCTTGTGTAACCAATTAGCACACTCCTTTTCATCATCAGGAATCTCCTCCACAGGGAAGCGCCTGCGGATAGAAAGAACAGTGAGCGGTCACAGCAGCACATAAAACACACCAATAGAGGGCGCTGTAACCACATGCAGAACAACCCGGTTAAAGGAATAGTTCACTTCAAAATGAAAATTCTGTCAATATTTACTCACCCTCAAGTTGTTTTAAATCTTTCTTCTGTTGAACTCAAAAGAAGATATTTTGAAGAATGTCGGTAACCAAACAGTTGGTGGACCCCATTGACTTCCATAGTAGGAAAAACAACACTATGGAAGTCAATGCGGTAAATCATCTGTATGGTTACCAACATTCTTCAAAATATATTATTTTGTGCTCAGGAGAAGAAAGAAATTCATACAGGTTTGAAACAACTTGAGGGTGAGTAAATGATGACAGAATTTTAATTTTTAGGTGAACTATCCCTTTAATAACAAGGTGCAGATCCTCTTAGTTACAACCTTTATCCAAATATTTAAGGAGATCTCAGGCCAGCAGCAGTAAGATAAAAAACAATCCAAACTTTGAGAATGAAAATCTTAGACTCACAGTCATTTATCTTGATTTATCCACCCTCAGTTAAAATCTCAGATTATGCAAGTAAAGAAGCGAATGTATTATACCCAATTAAAACTCACCTGACGCTCAGGTCTGCTTTGTATTTCTTCCCGCTAACAATTCCCAGCAGGGTTGGGTTCTGCTTGTCTTTGAAGTTCAGCGTGACATCGTACACAGCTTTTACTGTTGAAACAGGACAAATACATTTAGATGTGATGTAATGGAATTTTTGAACAAAAATGAAAATTCTGTCATTATTCACTCATTCTCATGTGTTTTTGTTCATACAATGGAAGTCAATGGTGACCAAAACTGTTCGGTTACCAGCATTCTTCAAAAATATCATCTTTGGTGTTCCACAGAGGAAACCAGTTATACAGGTTTGGATATGAAGATGAGCAATGAATGGCAAATTTTTAGCAACTCCTTTAAAGTAAATAACGTTTCTAATGTAATTAAAGATTGAGAGCACTGCGTAGTATTCATGGCAGGATAAGAGGGGAAGAAGCTCAAGAGAGTATAATTGGTATGAAAACCAGTGCAAGCGTGGCTGCACATTCATGATGCATCATCAGCATTCAAAACAAGCTCACAAATCCATTTCAGTCAACTCATTAGAACAAGAACAATATTGAAACAACCAATTTGCAAATGACGACAAATAAAAGTAATTACTGAAGAATTAGAATGCATCATGGAACAAAATCCCAATATCGCACATGCATCAAACATAAATAATTGTAATAAGCATCATATTATGACGTGTAGTGATGACATGACATTGCTTCATACCTAAAGAGGACACACTTTTGACAAAATAATACTGGACCCTAATAATTTAAGTTTCTTATTTACACAACGTTCAATAGTTGGTGGTCAGTAAGATTATAATTATTTTTATTAAGATTTCTATTCAGCAAGGATGCATTAAATAAATTGATCAAAAGTGTATCAAGGTTTTGACAAAAATATTAAGCAGCTGTTTTCAACATTGATAATAATAATAATACAAAAATGTTTTTCAATTATTTCTGAAGGATCATGTGACACTGAAGACTGGAGTAATGATGCAGAAAAATCATTAAATTTTTCCTGAATGTTTTATGAAATAAATGCAGCCTTAGTGAGCAACCTTTGAACGGCAGTGTACAGCTAAAAATATAGTCTACACTCACAGCCTATATTTAGAACGCATGTGACAGACACAAGAGTCTCTCGATCACCGAGGTGGAATTCTCTAATGGCAACATGTCAAAGAGCTTTCTGGGAACATGTACATTCTAGGAATACTTGGTACTTGAACATTAGTATTAGACACCAGGGTGGAGAAAATCCAGAAAACACATTTGTTGAGCACATTTGTGGTTTAGAGCATTCTCAGTTGGGACACTTTAGGGACACTTGGATTTTCTTAACTCATGTCCTGGTGCCCATCGCTCACCCAGGAAGCAATGAACTCTTTTAACAGGGTAACGCATAGTAGCTCTGTGTAAACAGTATCTCTATGACAGTGATGGAGTGTGTGGAAGCGTTCGTCTGACCTGTTCCCTTCAGGCATTGCAGTGTAGTGGTGAATCCTTTGGTGCGGGGCAGCAGGTGGTACTTCAGTTTCGGAAGACCCTTACTCTCAGCCACCTGCATGCTTATCTGATGCTTCTTTTCTGTAAACCTTGTTCCTTCACAGTACAGCAGGAACTGCCAAACACACACACACCACAACACACACACACCACAACCCACACACGCACGCACACACACCAGAGGATTGTTACCCTTAGGTCAGTGTTAAACAGAGTAATCCTATCACTTCGTAATCTCGGCCAACGGAAACTTCCAATCGTACCACACGTCATAAGTGACCTCACCGCTGGAGATACACCGAGTAACACTGACGTATTACTCAAACATACACTGCCCAGCCATAGAAAAATTTGCTGTTTGGATTTAAATAGGTAAATGTTTAAAGCCCCCCTGTGGTGTAAATCAAGCTTTTAATGTTGTTTATATGTCTATGTGGTGTTTTTAATATGCTTTAAGACGAACCATGTGCAAATTCACGAGTCAACACCATTGCTGAGTATTTTCTCCTTAAAACTGCAGTGATCCAAAGACAGTCTCAAAAACACGGTTTGAAATCGCTGGTGTTTCTGACGTCACAAACTAGCTTGTAACCAATCACGTCAACGTGTGTACATAAACCCACTAAACTACATAATCCAAACACGAATGCCAGGAATCATAAATGAAGAATTAAGACATGGCCATGTGCCTCTAATTAGGTTTTATAATTATAATATACCTTTAAAAGAGAGAAACTTTTTCTTATGAATGGAGTAAGGGGAAAAGTTTTACTTTGCATTCACGCTTCTTTGCGCTTTCTGTTATTTATCTGCAATCTCTGAGCCTTGGTTAAATGTGTCAATGCACCTTTACTGAGCTAAAGTAACACTAAGCTCCAAATGTGAATTGGGTTTGTCAAGTAATTTTATTAGAAACTGCAACATTGCATGGTTTAAAGGAAACCGTAAAAAGGATAACCAAAAATTCAACCACCCCAAAAAACAAAGAAAAACAATAAGTCTAAAGCGCAGGTTACCTAAAATATGCCTATCAAGGGTATTCAATTGTTCTGAAACATTAAAAAATTGTGAGTGAGTGAGATTTGGTTAGCTTCAAATGTGATAAACAAATAAGCAAATACTCTGAACACATCACTTTAGTGACTTGTCAAAGCTCTGCTTGATTATCAGGTCATTAGAGCATCCAGAACGGTCAGTGTACTCACCCACATGTATTCTGGGTAATCTCGGAGACGGTTCAGCCCACTGAAGACAGTTTCCCTGTCCTCCTCCCACTTCCGCTTACAGAAAACTATTTCCAGGAAGTACCACGTCCAGCCAACCAGAGGCACTTTCAGCAGTTCGTGTTTAGCCAGAACCTTAGAACTCTGGATACGAAATATGAAAATAAAGGGCGGATAGAAAATGCAAAAAAAGGATTCAGAGAGGATAGAGGAAAAATTCAAATCACACACTCAATCAAAACAACTAAATCCAACATCCAACAAATTAATCTCTTGGGATTTAGCATAAGATTACTAAATATAGAACAAAGCAGTGTTAAAGCTAAAACTATTTAAAAACATTTTAATTAATTGAAATAAATAAGTTGTATATTTATTTATTTTATCTTTTTATAAAAAAACTTATATGAATATTAGAAAAGTTGCACGGGCAATAGTGTTCATTTTGTCAGCTCTTTTTGAATTTAGTCTTAGTCCTGTGTCAAATGTACTTTTCATCATATTTAGTCAACATTGTCATGTTTTTGTTTAGTCAAGTTTTAGTCAACTAAATGCCTGGGCATTTTAGTCTAGTTTCAGTCAATGAAAACGTAGTCACAGTTTCATCATGCTGCATATTGGTTAAATTGATTATTCCACTTTCGCACAACAGCATAAAAGACTTTGTATCGTCACACAGAAGTTGCGCAAGTGCATTTATTAGACTGCAAGTGCGCATGGTTACATTTTTTTTTATCCTTTTTAAAGGAAAAGTTTGGATTGGAGGGATTTAATCTTGAGACATTTGGCAACCGCAAGCAATAAAGCTCGTAGTAGAGGCTTGTACCGCAGTCTGTAAATATTTTGTCTCATAAGTTTTTATTTTTTAACTGCATTTTAGTAAAGTCTTTCTCATCTATGGTATTGCATGTTAATATAGTTAGAGTTATCGTTTAATAGCCATCACAGGCCAAACCCCTACATAAGAGATGTCTCTTGTACTGCATTTAGCATAATTATGCTCTTTCATGAATACATTTTCAGCCAAAATTTCATTACAAAATATATTACGATGCATTGTGAAACCCAATACTAGTTTCAATGAACTATGAACATTTTTGAGTTTTTTTGAATTTTTATTTAAAGCTTTATTTACTAATAGGAGTATCTCAGCCACATTATAACATCCAAATTAAAGTGTCGTGTGTGGAAAACTTTGCGCATCATGAGCACAATTTTCTCACACATTATGAGGTTGCACTTCAGTTGGGATGCATTTGAAGTCGAAAGGTCTACACGACTATTACACCTCAAAGCTAACACCACCCTTCATCTTGCTGTCTTCACCGCTCGTCGAGACTCACCCCCAGTACGCCGTATCTCTCACAAATGGTCCAGCCACACAATAAATCAATCTCATAGTTGTGGTTGAGGATGATGATGACGTGCTCTTTACCAAACTTATCCACTGTGGCCTGATCGGTGTACAGAGTGCAATCTGTGCCAGACCACCACTCCAACAACATCACCAACTCTGTTAGGAAAGTAGAATAAAAGTCACGTCCCCGTTGTCAAAATAGCTTTACAGATATAAACAGGAAAAATAACAGAATAAATGATGCAAGCTTCATCAAACAGGAGACAAATTCAAGTTCTGCTGTAAAGCAGCTCTAAAAATGTCAGTTCAGTTGATTCAGTTCAATTCAGCTATAAGCAGCTCTACAGAAGACAAAACAAAAGTGTCATTATTCGACACATGTAATGATGCTAGATGAATTAGAATGATCTATATCGTAAAAAGCAGCATGCAAATTGTTGCCTCCTTTGGATCAATTGCTTCGGGTTATATAATTCTCATTTGTAAGCTGCTCCGGATAAAAAGCGTCTGCTAAATGAATAAACGTAAATGTAAATGCAAATACATTTGAATTGAGTGCTGGAAAACTTGGGACATCTAAACGTTTAAAATGCTGATCGGTGTGGTTTTATTTGAGCAATAAACGTTAAAACTTTTACCTATTAAACAAAAATAAATGGACAGGAATTTAAATCACCAATTAGAATTATTATTATTTTTTTTTTTTAAAGACCTACTTGTTTTCATCCTAACGTGTTTTACCGTTTTATAATCCATTCAGTCAATCTCTGGGTCTGGCGTTAGCACTTTTAGCATAGATTATTGAATCTGATTAGACCGTTAGCATCTCTCTCAAGAAAAAGACCAAAGAGTTTCGATATTTTTCCTATTTAAAACTTGAGTCTTCTGTAGTTACGTTGTGTACTAAGACCGACAGAAAATGAAAAGTTGAGATTTTCTAGGCCAATATGACTAGAACTATACTTCCATTCCTGCGTTATAATCAAGGAGCTGTGCTGACGTACCAGCAGCGCAATGATATTACAAACTTAGTGCCGGTCACTTTGGAAGTTACCGAGCTAGTGACTATTTTCAGGCGCTGCGTAATATCATTGCGCCTGCTGGTACGGCAGCACAGTTCCTCGGTAAAACTCAACTGTTTAACTCTAGGGGAGTTGGAAAATTAGCGTATTTCCAAAAAAAGTGGAGTGTTCCTTTAAATGTATTACCGAAACACTGATCATACATGTAACATGCAAAACCAGTCCTGCAAAATGTACAAAAGTCTGTGCGTTTGAAGTGTCGAACAAACACCATAACGCCACATAATTTTGCATAAGAATGATGTTGTTAGCTCCTTCTCCTGTAACCTGCACTGCACAACTCATGAAAGCAAATAAATAAATGAATGCAACATTACATTTCTTAGCATAACACTAAAGTGATATGACAAATGTTTTTTGTTTTTTTAAACAATGGAAAGAAAACGCATTAAGTGCTAATTATTAATATACTATATATACTAGATTTGGAATAAATGCCTTTAAAAGCAACTATAACTTCTCATTCACACACGTCTGTAAAAACACATGCAAAATGTGTGAAGCGACAAAACCAACTCACGGCTCCATAGCGAGTAGGAGAGTCTGGTGTTGATCTTGCGGTACAGCTGTTTGTCGAAGGGCCACAGCACACAGGTGCAGAGCTGCGTGAAGTTGATAATGAGGCCGCTCACAACGAACACGAAGCCAATCAAGAGCTGCAGTACGAACAGGCTCTTCAGCCACGCCACCACACCCATGACTGAGAGCCCCTTCCACACACACGCTCAATCACTCACTCACACACACACACACACACTGCTGAAAGAGAACAAATCAAACTTACTTAGATCATTAAGCAGCAGACACAGTAATGCACAAAATATTAACATAATATCAAAAATCACACTCACAATCATGCGGTTATGAACAACTGCATGCATATTAGCACATTACAAGCATTTGCATTACAAATAAACTCATGTACCAGTCAATCCAGGTACTCTCTCGTGTTCATGTTTAATAATACATTTAATCATCTCAGTTATACGAGTCAATATTGTGAACGGATGTTTAACTCACCACAGTGGGTTCTTCTCTACAACCCTCTTTTACACGGCCCTTCACTTAGTACCACCGACCTGAGAGAGAAGGAGACAGAGCGCATTTAGAGATTTCATGACAGCCCCAGTCGACGTGAGTACATACAACCGTCACCAATATCACATTTAGTCCTGTGTATTTTTACTTCCACATCCTGTCCCGATATATACGAAGATCCAGCGTAAAGTAGGCGAGAGTTCATGACCACAGACCCTTAGGCACCAAAAATTCCACATGCAGAAGCACAGTGCGCACATACAGCTGCACTACACATGCCCCACGCAAACACACACCCTCTCACCCAATTGGAGGAGCTCCAGTTACCTCCTCCAATTTCTCTCTCTTTCCCAATTTCTCGCTCTCTCTCGCATTGACACTGCCTCGTTTTTGCGGCTCCTTTCCCCCCCCAACTTTATCTCTCGCTCTTTTATAACACGACAGCATCTCAACATGATTTGTCACGTACTAAATCTCCCTCTCACAAACACTAGAACTGGATCTAAAGGTCTCCACTTTCAAATTGATTTTGAAAGCTTATCAAGCTTTATATTCCAGCACTGCTTAATCCGATAACAAGACAACAACTGCAAGAGAAAGCAACGGATTAATATCAAATACTTCCAACAAAATAAGCGTTTCAGCAAATTTATTTGCCCAAATAATCTTTTAAAGCACTGCTTAACCAAATGAAAAGAGAGGATTGTAGCTTAATGCAGAAAACCAGTCGCTCAGCTCGTTCATCTGATACTCTGGATGAAGTTCCCAAACTACTTGAACTGTCCGTCTCGCTAACCTGCCGGTGGCCCGTCTGACCCATTAATACTATACTTTTTCTCTGTTAGTAGGCTTATGTGTCTGGGACTGGGTTACACTTTCTTTTAAGATGTCTGTGTTACAACATAGTACATATACATTTAAATACTGAGTAATGATAATTAACTACATCTACTTACTATAGGGTCAGGGTTAGGAATAGGGGTTGGTTTATGGTTAGTTGCATGTAATTATGCATCATTTATAGTTACTACAATAACTATGTGTAACAACTAGGACACTAAAATAAAGTGTTATCTGTGTCTGCTCCGATAACAAAGTTCAGTTCAGTCAACCATCCTACTACAATAACTAATATCATTACAAAGTGCAATACTGTTATGATGAAATTACATTGGTTTTGCCCGATGGCCCATACTTTCAGTCCAACATTATCTGACAAGCACAGTCTGTTCGATGGTGTTTTTGTGTGTGTAAAATAAAACCCCTGTTGTGAGCGAGTAGCAAGCAAAAAGGTTATGGTGGATTTGGAGTCATAAGATTTAGTTTGAATGATGCCTTACAATGATAAAAAAAAAATATATCCATCTGAAGCATTTTGTAGCCAGAATGTACTTTTCACTGTTATATATTCGAATTTTGCACATTTCTGCCTGACCCGAACAAAAATGCAATAAATGGTATCTTTGTGCAAACATTAATAATAATAAAAAAGCATATGACAGCAGCAAAAACATCTGATACATTAGCAAGTAAAACATGGGGGAAGTGGTTGGGTTATTTATAATCTACCTCCATTCTGTACCTTTATAGTACCGAAGAAAAAATTAAGACAAGAACCATATAGCAATGCCCCAGGCAACCACCCAAAATACCTTAGTATTTTGTCAAGTTTTGCACAGGCAAGTAGCT
This sequence comes from Phoxinus phoxinus, assembly GCF_949152265.1. Classification (NCBI taxonomy): domain Eukaryota; kingdom Metazoa; phylum Chordata; class Actinopteri; order Cypriniformes; family Leuciscidae; genus Phoxinus; species Phoxinus phoxinus. The sequence continues at coordinate 33,752,968 of NC_136881.1, forward strand.
CAGAATGTCTTCAGAAAATGTAATAAATCCAGCTAATATCTCTAAGCTGTCATCGAGTCAAAGTGAATTAGCATTTAGCTAGTAAATCTGCCAAATCTATGTGTTGCCATTTCAAACAAACAAAACAATCATGTTACAACATGAGGGCAGAAAGAGACCAGCGAGTAAAAGTTTAAACCGACAAAAATGCTTTGGTTCCTCTACCAGCATATAAACCAAGACGAACAGAACACAAACCGCACTAACCTCAGATGAAGATCCACTGGCAGTGTGCTAAGTTAACTGTGACTCTAGTATGGACAGAGAGACTGACTGAAAGACGAAAAAAGAGAGAGGGTGGGAAAGGAAAGAGTTGAACTCTGTCCTCCTGGCCACCACTGCACGAACTTGAAGCAAACTTTGGAATCTCACCAAAATGTGTGTGTGTGTGTGTGTGTTTGAGAACAAGGGAACGGCAGAGTGCTCTGAATCCCAAAACCCCTCATGCGAGTTAATGAGTTGCACTAGGTGTGTGAGGGGGAGTGTGTCCGCGCTATCTGAGGGATCACCTGATCAACTTGTCGGAGCAGAGCACTGGCTCAGCCAACAAGAAACACCGCTTTCTCCACCAACTGAAATCATTAACACTACAGACGACAGCCACACTGAGTGTGCTACTGCACCAAGGGAATTAGTTCCCTTGGATGAAGAAAGATATTTCGAGACAACTATTTGGTGAAACAAAGTGTGAATTACACAATTTTAGAGTCTTTTGCAACCAGGCTAAACCCTGGTTAAAACCAACATGTGTATCAAAAGGTGCTTCTTTGTTTAACAGCTCCTATTCCAAGATATATATTTCACAATTTTACTGAAAAAAAGCAGCATTAACATTCTGCCAAACATCTCCTTCTGTGTTCTTTGGAAGAAAGAACATAAATGGGAAAATTTTTGGGTAAAATATTGATCTTACATTTTTTGTTATTACTGTAAAGATACCACTTAACTAAAATAAACTAGATGCATCGTGATTTATATCTGGTTCCTCATTCACTTTGTAGCAAGAGGACTACACAGCAATATAAAAGGAGATAGGGAGGAGGGATTAGAGATGGAGGGATCAACCAGCTTTGGAGGAAACAGCTGTCTGGCCTGCTTCACTAGACAGCCTGGGGCCATCTTTTTCCAAGATGCCCAAAAATGTGCCTCTAAAAAGAAGGTTACAAAGCTTAAAAGCTTACGGGGTGCAAAAGAAAAACCGAGAACATAACGCACAGAGCAACACTGCCTCAAAATATACACAATAAGAAGTAAGTTTGTACTTCAGCCTTTAGATGTCAAATAAACTTCCACAGTGGCCCAATTTTCAGATACATTTAACAACATTTGCAATCTGCCAAAATTTGCAAGCTTTAAAGTCATATAAACAAAGAATATAAAGATACAAAGAATAAAACTCCACGTGACCTTTCAGTCGTTCTAGATACAACTGAGCAACAGGTGGTCATCATAGTGAGTGAAATGATGTCAAATATGACAGGCATGCAAGTAACTACAAACTAACAAATTAAAGACTTAGGCGAAGAGTATCTTACTTGACCTTTCCCTGTGCTCAATCCAATAACCCTTTACATAAGCAGCAGGTGGATAACTATTAGCCGGACTCACCAGTAGGCGTAGTAGGCCACTGCCATGACCACTAACGCCCCACAGACCCCTGTGAATATCATCACAGCCCCCTGGTTCAGCATCTCCACTTTTGGTGATGGGACCTTCAAAGCAGGTAAATTATGAAATGACCTCCTCTGGTTTTGTTCAAAAACGGACCGACAGTTCTGTTCTCGACAAGCTTGGAGACAGGTCAGTGAAACTGCAGAAAGTGCTCCTGGAAATATTAGCCCCAGAAATAAAAAAAAGTTGAACGAGGCGCAAGAATCGGTTTCACTGTGGCTACAGCCACATGCTAATGCTAATCCCGCAGAAGGACAATCACTTTTATGATGATGCAAGCAGGAACAAAACTAGATCCCATAAACAAGGCGGCGCCACTCAAAACCACACGGAAAAAAAGTGACAAAGTCTTCCGTTCCAATGCTGAACTCCAACTGGATGTTACCAACTGCAATCCCAAACTCCAAACACAGTTGTAGTTAACGAATCCTTAGCAAGACGCGACAATCTTACAGCATAGCGTGGACATAGCGGCCGCCTTCTGTTAAGCCAAAGAGAGCCGTTCTCAGCATCCTGTGTTCCCTCCTCTCGTCTAATCTCCTCTGGATTAGATTACCAATGATTAGCACTCTGGACCAGCACCCTGGATATGTCACATCGCATTTACATCAACCTCAAGCGAGAATGGGATGGACGGGATTGAGCTAAGTGGGACAGGACAGTGGTGAGCCACCAGGAGGAGCCTTTAGGGACAAGCCCAACCTTCGGCATTTAAATGAGCTTGTACAAGGAGGCATGATACGCTTTGGTAGTGGTTCTGGTGTCTTGTGGTGGGTGTTATATCATGGTGGGTAAGCTTCTACTTGGCCTACTGTACATCTGTGAACTTGCTCTTGGTATCCAAGGTTGACCAGACCCTGAGTCCAGTTTAGATGAGATGGTGACAAAGATGATCAGGCAGGTTGTGGCTCAAAGCCATACTGGCATTCTGCATTACTGGCAGAAACGGACAACACAATGCGCCACAGGCCTACACATCACGCAACAGAGCCCTGGGTGCTTCCTTTTTTATACGTTCTGTTTCTCTTGCTTGCTTTATCTCATTATTTCCTCTGTCTGCTTTTATCTTTGTGTCCGTCCGTCTTTGATTATACTATCCCGGTGAACCCTGTAAACCTGCATTAAACTCAGATTCCTCAATTCTTCCAATTTCAGAAAGGTCAGCATAACTGCATCCAAGAACTTGTGGAGGTTTCTTATAAGAAAGACCTTGGCTTGGTCTCGGTGAAATACCTCAGTGCTCCTCCATCCGTAAACAGGGGGAAAAGAGAACAAAGAATAAGTCACCTTTCTGATGCGATGACCACCTGGGAAATATGAGGACAGAAAGGAGAAAAAGAGTCGTACTTACTAGAGAAAGCCAGAAAGATAAATGAAGGCATTGGCCTTTTTTGGGAAGCAATGGATCAAAATGTGAAAATGGTGGTAATTATGTTTTGTCATAAGTTTGTGTGTTGTGAGTTGGTCTTTTGTTGCTGTACTGTAATCAATGAGAAAACCTTGGCAGAGAGTTCAGTCCATGCATTCTTTAGTGTGCAACATCCTGTGCACAGCCGGTGCTAAAGTGCCTTCTTCGACATCTTTTACAGACTTTGTAGCATAAAACCTATATGAGCCATATCGCACCAAAGCAGCTTACTGGACTGCAACTGAGGTCAAGATGTCTAAATCTATAATCTTATCGGTCTTACACATGCAAACAAAAGCAAACAAACACTTCTAATAATGATTTAAACAACTGGTGAAATAGCAGGGGTGAGCAGGGTAAGCGGTGACACTTTTTTACTAAAAGGGATAGTTGACCTATTATTTACTCACCATTGTGTTGTTTCAAAGAAGACATTACGGAGATATTATTATGAACCCAATTAAGGACACAATTTAATAATGCACGGTCCCATTCTAAAGGTTTTAATTATTTACATATTCTCAAACCATTAAATAGCCAAAAAGTTATAGAGCCATTTGCCATAGTAAAATATAGTTTTTTTTTTTTTTAAAAATATTAGGCACACATTCTTGATTGAGCAATAAACAGTTTCTAAAATGATTTCAGTATTGGACAAACTAAGACTATCATAATAACTATCAACATTACAGAGTAAAAAAAATATCTTGCATTTTCCCAAACTTTATGAGGCTGAGAAAGTTTCTTCTGTACATACATTTAATTCTTAGTCACGCAAGAATGCTAGAACAGACCACTTTTATGTAGCAAACAGCAAAAAAACAAAAAAAACAAATGTGTTTGGACTTGTTCTGTACTGCACAATCCAGCTCTCCCTTCCTTCCCAACCTCAACTCACAGCACATTAAAGGGATAGTTCACCCAAAAATTGAAATTGTCATCACTTACTCACCCTCAAGTTGTTCCAAACCTGGATGAGTTTCTTTCTTCTGTTGAACACATAAAAATATATTTTAAAGAATAATGGTTTATCAGACAGTTGTCGGTAGCCATTGTCTTACTTCCATTGTATTTTTTCCTGCAATAATAGTCAATGGCTACCGTCACTCTTTTGTGTTCAATAGAAGAAAGAAACTCATACAGGTTTGGAACGGTTTAATAAAATGTTTTGGGGTGAACTGTCCCTTTAACAACCTTAGCACTGGCCTGTCCAACATTGTGAACAATGCAGCAGCAATTCAACAACATTCGCAGGGCCTGAAATTCATTTAGAAAAATCCTCCCCTTAGGTGATTCTTATGGGGGAGGTTAAATTACAATTATCTCACCTAAATGTTTGCTCACTCAAAGTATTTGTGTTTCTAAAATAGATAGTTTAAGTAGATTCACAGAATCCCTTCGAAGAATACACTTTTATGCTCCTTTTTCTTCATGACAATTATTCAGTTATGTGCTGAATCATTAATCATAATTATACTGTTAGGAAGCCATTTCTTTTACTGAAATGCAAAAGCATTCAATTTGGATGCTAGTTTGTGCTTACCCGACATACAATGGCACAAGGAAGTTTGATTGCAATCATTGAATTGAATTTCAAATAACAAATAAGGAAACTGAAAACAGTGCAGGACGCAGTGTCGCTGATTCTTGTGCTGTTTGTGAAATTGCAGTTAATTTGACTCATTCAACCCACACTGCTATATTGAATTAATATTTGTGTGAATTTCTCACATTAAGCGCTTCAACCTTGCGAGAAAGAGTAGAATCGTGCGCAATCCCGCACCGAAAACCAGGCCCTGATTTGGATGAAACTTTGGATGAAACTCTTTCAGTTGGGTTGCTGTGGTGAGATATAGACTTTTGCAAAGAATCTTTCATTGAACACACAACTGAAGTAAAACTGGCATTAGCATTCAAATTATTTTCACCACTGATCCACTTACAGTGTTAGATGACATCAACTGATAGCGCACTAAAATACTACTTCCTTTGTATCTAAAACCTCCCAGACTTGACTAGCCTGAAACAGACGAGCGGACATCACAAACAAACTCCCGTGGCTGAAACAAACAAAATCAAAGCCATTATAATAGATGTCATTCAGGGCCTTTTCACGAGCAAGAAGATAAATACGCTCTGTTTTCTGTCCAAAGGAAGCAGAGAGCTGTTAAGAGGATAATGTCAAGGCTTCGCTGCTAAAAACCTCTGACCCACATTCTAATCGAGATAAACGAAGTTTCCCAACAACAATGTGAATACATGCCCCCAATCAAGACGGTGGATGAGGTCGCTGTTATCTACCTCAGGTGCAAAGTAATAGTGTTAGGTTTAATTAACAAGCTGTATCGGATTAAAGGTAAGGTTAAAACGCAGTAACAAAGCAGTGTCATGGATACACCCATTGGGACAAAAGAATAATGAATATATATATTCTATTTAAAAATATGTTACATTGTTCTGAAACAAACAAAATGTTGTAAAAAAACAAACAAACATGATATATTATTTGAAACAACTTTATACATGTACACTTCTAACTGAACCTAATCAAAAGCATCATGCATAATTGATTCGATTACATCTCAGAGCCAATTCATTACTGGCGCCACAGCTTTGGAGTGATTATTGCTGCAGGATCTCACGCAGCAGCAATATTACAGACAAACATGAATATTACAGAGTACATGAATGCAAAGTGCAAACAATGATGCGTTTACCCACTTTACCACGAAATTAAAGAAATGTCACAAGCTCATCAAGGGATGGCAAAAGTGCTGGTCATGGATTCGAAAATATTGTGCATGTTATATACGGCTGGCAAAGAACGACAGGTCTAGATTAAGACTTTAGTATAAATTAATTACACTCAGTAAAATATAGATATAATATAAATATTCCATTAACAATTTTTTTGTCAAATTTTAAACAATTGTCAATTGTGAAATACTAGAAGTCAGTGACACAAGAATTTCAAAATAACAGTAACGATTTAATTTCAAATTAGACATAATAAAAGAATTAATGTGCGATTCAGTAAATAATTCAAGAACATGCTCTGGGTGATTAATATGTTTTTTTGATTCACTGGAACCAACCCGTTTCGTAATGCCTCCCACACACTACAAGATTTTAGCTCTGATTTTCCACTTGCCGACAGTGGAAATCTCCCGCCAAATGCGAAGTAAATTAGTGCTCGTACACGTGAGTGATGATTGCTATGTTTGAATTGCCAACAATCTGGGAGAAGCGACGATGAGACGCCGGTGCTCGAAAGATATTATTTAGCAAGTTAAATATCCTATATCCAGGACTTTTATCCTGTTAAAAGTCCTGTATCGTGAAACGACTTTAATGTTACTGGAATACCGTTTGTTTAGAACATTTGAGAGAACCTTGCCAAACATTAGCCACAGTTCTGAGAGAACGTTCCCTGTTAAATGTCACTGCGGTAATTCATGATTGAGAACCGTTAACTAGAGCTGCACAATTAATCAGTTAAAGATCGCGATCTTCATTCAGATAACCACGCGATCTTATTCCTACAAGACCATTCTCCTGTGTCCCATTAAATCTTTGACAAATTTACACAGAAATATAACTGTGTTGGTGCTGCCGCTGAGACAGAGAGAGCAGTTAGGCTAGGTATGAAACAGATTCACAAATATTTTCAATCACACAGTATTTTTTCTGTTACAAATATTTAATTGATCACAGTAGAACTAGGATAAAAGTTTATAGTTCAGATATAAACACTGACGTCTACGGCAGAGACCAACATAGAGTAAAATCACCCCTTGAAAGTAACTTGACACTTCAAGTAACGATTGTATCAATTACATCGTTACACCAGTAGGTGGCGACAAGTGACGTTAAAAATGTATTTGTCAATTAATAATTTTAGAGATTCATTTAAAAAAAGCTGATTCATCCAGTAATGAAACAATGAGCGTGTAATTTAATCATACATACAAACCGATTAAAATAAATAAATAACATTAAAATTAATTAAACTATTTAAATATATACTGGAGCAGTTAATATTCTGGTAAATTACTTGTTATTTTGTTTAGTGGTCTGTTCAGAATCGTGATCTTCATTTGAAAAAAGAAAAGAAAAAATATGAAATAAAGATTATTTATCCTGAATCGCGCAGCACTCGTCAAGGCAATTCTGATATACATTTTTAAACGGGTTCTGAATGTAAAAAAAAAAAAAAAAAGCCTTTAGATATTACAGACAATATTATCCACCACCAATAAAATACTCCCAGAATGATATAAAAACATGACTAATGGTAATTACTGTGCATTAGTAAAAGCCAGTCAGCAACTAAACTGAAGGCAAAAGCCCAGCATTGCATCTGAACTCTAGTAACCCCGATAATCGCACGACAATGACGTGCACGCAGGTCGGGGCATTCAAGAGAATGACACACGGCAACCGAGTCATAAACACCACTTATCTTCAACGAATCTAAAGCTATTCAAATGCAAATCATTGCTGAATGAACAAGATAGATGCCCTCTAATGCAAATGGACAAAGATGCTTGTCTTAAACGGGTGTTCCCTGCGCTGTCAAACTGCCTTGCATTGGTTACTAAGCAGGGAGCTTAATAAACACGCTCTTGCTATAAACTGGCCACTGCAGCACAGGGAGCACCTCGAGCGCTCGCACGCGCACACATATCTAATGTCAAAAATGCATTTGCAATACAAATGCAAAATAACAAAATAAGCGGACGCATGCATCCGCCTGTCAACATCAATAACAGCAGTGTCAGGGTGGTTATTAATCGGGTTTAGAGATCAGTCATCATCATCATGCGCGTGCATTACCTGCTTAAATGTCATCAGTGGATCTGCGTGGAGGATTCGTGCTCTTCCGCTTAATGCGATGCGATAGTGCTGTCAGAAACTGGTGTCTTCGCTTCTGGTGCACTGCTCAGATGATCGCTACTCTTTGTGTCCGTGTGTCGTTATCCATCCACGCACAACACTCTACACATTGCATCTAGCCATGGGACTTCCTGTCCGATTACTCTGCTTTTCGACTGGAAACAATGGCGCTTTGTAGTTCCACCACTCCTCTCTCTCATCCTCAGCAGGCTGCTGTAAGACGCTGACCTTATCAATAAAGTCAATTCTGGAGAATTAAATACATTTGTAAGTGTTTTAGACGTTTAATTAGTCTTCCTTAAATTGACTTTAAACTGCAAAGGCGACTAGAAGTTGCATATATTTCCTGCATGGACAAAAAAAGGTACGTTTACTGCACACAGAGGCTGCATATGCATTTACGCAGGTCGCAGAGATTCAATAGCAGGAAATATATTTCGAAATTTAATCATGAAATTGTGAATATATACGAATGAAAAAATAATTGACATTTATATATATATATATATATATATATATATATATATATATATATATATATATATATATATATATATAAGCTGCTTTTATGACAACAACAAAGTTTTAGAGCTTATTTCATTTAGACAGAACCTAAGCAGCTTTAGAGCTTCAAAATTAATTTCTAATCATGAAATTGTGAATATATACACATGGAAATGAAATATACACTGTTATGACAACAACCAAGTTTGAGGCTGCACGATGCTGCATTTCATTTATTTAGAACCAAAGCAGCATCAGAGCTGTAAAATGATTAATTTCTAATCATGAAATTATGAATATATATATATACACACATGAAAATTAAATATATACTCATTATGACAACAAAAAAGTTTGCTGCACTGATGCTGCATTTCATTTATATAAAACCAAAGCACCATTAGAGCGGCAAAATTATTCATTTCTAATCATGAAATAGTGAATATATACACATGAAAATGTAATATACACTGTCATGATGACAACAACCAAGTTTAAGGCTGCACTGATGCATATTATATTTAGACAGAACCAAAGCAGCATCAGAGCGGGGAAATTGTTAATTTCTGATCATGAAATTGTGAATATATAGTAATGAAAATGAAATATACACTCATTATGACAACAAAAAAGTTTGAAGAGCTGCAAAATTTTAGTATGGCTTTTATGATGCATTGTGTCTTTACACCGAATTGTGAGCAGACATTTCTCAGAGCAGCCTTAACCTGACGCAGATGGTGGAAAGACATAGACACACACATAGACAACATTTAATATAATACTTTGTTTTTCTTTATTGCATTATAACATACATACATTATAAATGTGGATTTGTACACTACAATCTTTATTGTTACATATTATAAAATATTCAGAATTTGAAAACAAAGCACTAAAAACTTTACCAAACATTTATTTTTATTGTCTTTTCTGACCCCATTCAGAACGGAAAACTAAAGAAAGAACAAAAACTTTTTTTTTTCTCTACCAACCATGTCAACAGAAAGGGAATCGAAATGAATCGTGAAGCACTGACATGTCACTATTAGAACTGTTAAGAGAGACAGACATATTTACAGAGAAGTAGAATGGTGCATCCAATTGTTGCCCTGGCAACATGTCATACTGCCCATTATGATGTCACTGAAATTCATATTTGGCGTTCTGTGAGAAGGGCACATTTTCAAGTGTATTCTCATGTACTCTTGCCGTAGCATCTTCTATCAAACAGAACTGTTGAGGACAAGAGTACATTACAGCAAGCACAGTGGTTTTAAACACTCATTTTACAAATGAAATGATTTCCAATACTTAATGAATCATTTCTGTCGAATTCCATCATTTTCTAGAGATGTTTCATCCTACATCACAAACAGCCTCTGGAAATATTCTGTCTGTGTGGAAGTGAAATTCAACAAAAATGACATTTAAAAAAACTATCAATATAAATCCTACACTCACTTCAAGAGTCAGAGCTACGGAAGCAGCAACTAACGTGAAGAACAGATGAGCACTAGCAGGCCTGAAATGCGTTTGTACATGTTGTAAGGCATTCAATGCCTTGTGATGGAAGGCAGCTAATCATACAAAACTCAGTGCAACAGGAAATGACATATACATGATGAGGTATAGGTCCAAGCAATATATAACCGTATCATATGGAGTCAGGACATTGTTTACACTCATCAGATTAAAAAAGAACGGCAATAAGGGACCTACATACTAAAGATCATTTTGCTTATAGTCTAAATAATGGTAGTGGAATAGTTTTTTCCCCAGACGATATAAGCTCCGTCCACTAGAAGGAGCTCAGCGTCATTTGGTCATCTTTGATCCACAGTCTTACAATAGACAACACATAATTTCCACAGACCGATATACAATTTACAAACATTACAGAACAAACAAAAATGTAGTTCGTCTCAAAAGTTCTTCACCACAGTTCCCTCAGGGAATGTACTAGACATCACTGCTATAACAGTCAAAATATTTGGCTACCCATTTTTTTCTTTTTCTTTTTAGTCTTCATGAGGTTCCGACAGGTTTTCTTATATCAGAACACACTCGTTGTTCCATTAACAGTAAACACAAGCAGGCTCTCATTGTAAGCACATCATTGACATCTTTAAATATTGTTAACATGCATGTTTTTCAGCAGAAGATAAGATCGACTGCTCACCAAGGCATCTTCAAGCAGAAGTAGCCATTTTGCCCTTAACTAAACCTGTTTAGTTGCACTTTCGCGAATGCTAATGTAACCAATCCTACTCGCACTGCTCCGAGCGCGAGTCGAAACGGCATTCCCGGCATGGGAAGCAGGCATGCAAATAAAGACGCTAAAGACCGCAGTCGCTAATGCACCTCTTGAGATCAGGGGATTGAGGTTTACTCGCACAGCTCTTACAAGCAGGCCTCTGTTACACTCACCACCCTAAACCTCACTCGCATCCGGGTCACGGCACCAAATGTAACCCCTCAGGTTCTACTCGCATCGCTCCGAGAAGGATTCGAAACAACACCTCTGGCATGGGGGGCAGGGGTGCTAACAAGGATGCTAAAGACCGCAGTCTCTAGACTCAGTCGCTAGTCCACCACTTGAGCTCAAGGGAGTGAGGTTTGCCTGCACAGCTCTTATTAGCTGGCGTCAGTTACACTCACCCCCCTAAACATCACTGCCATCTGGGTCATGGCACCAAATGTAACCCCTCAGGTTCTACTCGCCCCACTCCGAGAAGGATTCGAAACAACACTTCTGGCATGGGAGGTGGGTGCGCTTACAAGGACGCTAAATATTGCAGTCTCTAGCATCAGTCACTAGCACGCCTCTTGAGGCCAGGGAAGTGAGGTTTACTCATGCAGCTCTTACTAGCTGTTACACTCAGCCCCTAGAGGTCACTCCCATCCGGGTCATGGCACCAAATGTACCAAATAGCTGGCCTCCATTACACTCACCCCCCTAAACCTCATTCCCACCCGGGTCACGACACCAAATAGCTGGCCTCCGTTACACAAAGAGCAAATGGTAGCAGTACAGTTCACTTGGAGACTGTGATATCATGATCATCTGAATACCACCTCACTGTCAGTATTCACAAAAACTAAACTTGGCTCTTCTTATTTATTTATGTCCCCTCCCCCCAGTTTATCCCTTCACACCCTCATTTTTCCTTCAGAGAACACAAAACTCGCACGCTCACAGTAGAACCATCCTTTTGTCATTCACACTTACACGTACACAATGTACAAGTACACATAAGAAGTTAGATAACAGCTCAGGAACTCACGAAAAGCTGAAGCACATGCCCCTCAGAGCAATGCTGACCCCTGATTAGTCCTGCACATGGCCAACTTTTTTTCTTTTTTTTTTTGCTATGGAAAATAAGATAGTGGTTGAAATGGATGAAAACAGGTGAATCTCATGAAACCTCTCAAGAACAACACTGGGTCATATATTTCACTCCAAAAACAAAAGATACATTTTCTTGAAAGAAAATTCAGCCAATTATATGATTGCTATTTTATATATATATATATATATATATATATATATATATATATATATATATATATATATATATATATATAAATCCAACACTAACTTAAAGTCAAGAGTCAGGGCTACTTAAGTCACAAGAATTTGTAAAAAAAACTTTTTTTTTTTGCACTTTAGTAGGCCTGAAATGCTACATTTAGACAATTTGTATGATCTTTTTATTTATTTTCATGATAATCAAGTATGTCATTATGGTAATGCAAAAATATATTATTTAAATTAGTATTAATAATCATGATTACATTTATATTATAAAATATGTATACATGTATACTACTTTTTTGTTCCACCAATTAAACGTAAACAATTATTGTATAATAAAGAAGTGAAGTTATAGGTTTTTTTTTTCTTCAACTTTTTCCTGTTTCTGTCTTTCTCGTTCCTTCTTTTGAGAATGGGGTTAAATATGACACGAATGTTTTCGTGAGATTCACTCAGAAGGAATTTTGAGTGGTTAGAAGACAAATGCAACTCAAAAATGATCAAAGAATGAACCCATGGATTAAAGAAATGTGAATAATTTTGGAAGAGCATTAGTTAGGTGTAAAACAGAAGTCAAAACTAAAGCAAAAATAAAACTTGAGAAATCAAAATATAAACAGACAAGAAAAGACGACGTCGCCTGAATCAATCTCCCTATCAAAACAAAGGAGAGCAAGTCTGATTAAATGTATAACTCATCTGCCTTTTATTATCTTTCACAGCATTGTAACCAAGAGACCGCATGTTCTCTGGCACAGTGAGAGAGAACCTGTCGCAGGTCACTAGACCAGCACACACACACACACACACACATCTACTTTTAATCAAGGCATTTTAAGACGTTTCCCCAGTACTTCAGACTTCATACAAGTCTTTTCCTTTTAAGATATGAAAATACTATCAAATAAAAAGATAAAACTACTTTTAAAGTCTCTTCTGCTTGTACCAACAAGTAGATTATCAATGCAAATACAATCAGTTCAAAGCAAATGAGATGATAATGTTAGTTACATTGACAAACAAACAAAGTGAAATGCTAGAAGTTCTGCATTTGTAAATGCTCAATGCAAAACGAAATCAATGGAAGTAGAGAACTAAATCACACACATGAGCAAGGCCAAAAATGATTACAGTACATCTCACCAAAAACATCAACAAGTCACAAAATACAGCAGCGCATCTCTTCAGTAAAATCTCCCCTTTTGGGAGAAAATAGTCGCAAAAAACTAAATAAACAATAAAATACACATTTAACACAAGTTGTACTCTCACACAAATGAGTGCTTTGGGTCTGTAATACATATTTAACAACTTACTTGCATTTTTCAGGTTGGCCACAACATATCTTTTCCAGATACAGATATCTTATCACGAACCGCAGTGAGCAAAAGACCAAGCATTCTGGGTAATTCTCAAACGACAAAAATACAGAATTAAACTTTGCATGAAGAAAGTCTATTTTTAGGACCAATGTTGTTTGTATTGTGACAAATAATCACATTTTATCCCTGAAAAGAATGTAATAGTCATGATGAAAATCATCCTCTCCGGATACAATATTTATATACATTTAAAACAAAACAAAATTGTAAAATAATATAATTTAAAAAAAAAAGAGATTTGAGAATGATATTTTTTCACAATATAGTAAGCTACTGAGAATTGGGGAGAAAAATACCCGTAACTCACTAAAATAATAATATTATAATAAAATAATTATATTATTTATTATTACACTTAACTGACATAAAACTAATAGCATAATGCACTAAAACTTAATGGTCCTAAAAATAGACTTCTTTTTCTTTTATGCAATAAATATCTTATTTTTACCTTTTTGATATCGAGTAAAAACATGACTCGGGTATTTCTTGAGAGTTTTTGAGGTTTTGTTTTCTATTTTTGTTGCTGAACAGCTCTGACTCAAAATCATAGAGTGTAGAAAGCGTCACATCTATATTAACGTCATTTCTAAATTGGTCCTCGCTAGATCGATGGCAGTTTTAGGTACATAACTGACCTGGACTGGAAATGTCAGAGACTGGGCATTATGTGCAGGACGAACCGGAGTTCTTGAGGAGCTTTGAGAGAAAGAGAGAGAGAGACAGAGATGGTGAAGACTGCAAGAGCGTGAACGAGAGGCCGATCATCTCTCCCATTCTCTTTTCTCTGCGCAAGCGATCGCTCTCCCCCTCGCGCCGGTTTGGCCGTGCCCTGCTGAATCTCTTGGGAATGGAAACGGTTGTGCTCTGGCTGAGATTCTAAGGCAATGTCACATTACATATCAAAATGTACAACATCTATACATTGTGCAGTTGTGAGCGGAGGGTGAGGTGTGTGGATGAGACGTGGCGTGTGGCGGCTCTATAGAACGGTGGCCTCCATCACTATGGCTGGATCCTCTATGTCCGCTTTACTCTGGACCATCCGTAACTCCAGCTGAGCCGGGCTGGGTCTTCTACCGGGACCTGCCATTTCTGAACATACAAGACAAAGAGAGGAAAGCATTTCAATGGAACAATTTCAATATAATATTTTTTTAAAAATGTTTTTGAAAGTCTCTTTGGCTAACCAAGGCTGCATATATTTGATCAAAAACACAGTAAAAACATTGTATTTGTATTTAAAATGGGTCATTTATGTAGTAGAAATGTGAAATTATTTATGAATTTGGAGCCTTCTAGACTGAGAAAAGCCAGAAAATGTATTTGTGGCTCATGTGGATGAAAGACAACAACTCCCAGAAAGAATGCACTTGCTTCACTGCCCAACGAGGCCACGCGGTATACCGGTAAGAGCGCAGTTAAACAACTAGGCTAGGCTACTTAACTAGTGAGTCTACGTGACAAGTCTGCCGCGGGAGAACGACGCGAGGCCGGTGGAGTGATTACTGATGAGCGACACCTGTGAGACGCGCCGGTCTCGTATCTCTCACGGAGGAGCGGGAATTTTCTTAGCAATGTTAAAACGCACATTAACCGATCACTTGTTTAGCGTTCATGTAAACACTACATTCATATTCACCAATCGGAATGAATTCAGTTAGATTGAAACAAAAGGTGTGCATGTAAACAATGAATGGCGACTGCAGAAAGCAAAAGCCGAATCCCGGACATTTTGGACGATCTCGACGGCCGGACATGTCCGGGAAAAAGAGGATGCTAACCGCTACTACTCAGCTTTCTCCACAGAACAAGAGCCTGTTAGCTTAGCTTCCAAAAAAAAGATGGCTGACACTATTTGTACATTCTGTGAGGTAGATCCCACCCTCTATGGGCGGGTTAAAAAAATGCGGATCTAGCGCCTTTTACTGGCTGTAATTTTTAGCCTCTGGCCAAAAAAGCCTCAGATGACGCAAAATGGCGATTTTTGCGTCATCTGAGGATTTATTACAGACAAAAAAATACATAAATCTCTCGTCTCAGGGGGACATGAGGGAGGGAAGCACGGTAATTTGAAAATACTACAGGTTTTCTACTGATACAAAGCTTAATGCTGAATCCTGAAGTATCCCTTTAAAAGAACTGTTCTTTTTAAATAGATTTTAAATAGTAATTTATTCCTGTGATGACAAAGCTGAATTTTCAGGATCATTACTCCAGTCTTCAGTTGCATGATTCTTTACTGTCACTTTTGATCAATTTTATGTGTCCTTGCTCATTAAAAATATAAAATAAAAATACAAATCTTTTGCACAGTAGAGTGTATACGTAATGAAACAATGATAGTGATGGATGAATGACATGTTTAGGCTTTTCAATGGCCATAACAGTAAACCAAACAAATATATGAGTGAATATCCTATGGTTTTATTGAGTTTGTCATTTTAATTAAATATTAAAAAGATTTAAGTGCTTCATACTACTGCAAGATACCTAGAAATCATCACGCACTGCTTGTTTATTTGTATTTTTGTGTTATTACTGACTGTTTACTTGAGCAATTACTTAAAGGCCTTGTGCCACGGTTTTCACTTGTAATTTGAATATTGATAACAAATTTTGGCATTGTAACAACGTGCACATACATATAACATAAACAACGTTTGGCTGCTGTGTTACCATGGGCAAAAGATATAGTCCTCTTAATGACATGGTGCATGACGGAGAAAGTCTTCTCGCATGCCGTCTGAGAAAGAGAACAAGACAGAATCAGCATTTTATTACTGCGCTGCATGATCACTGTGATGCGTTTATGACATGATGATTTATTTACCTTCAGGTCTGTTGGGTAATGGTGAGTCCAGGCCAACAGCATAGCAGCAAATAGATCACCCGTCCCAACAAACACCGCATCCACTTTCGGCACCTCTATTCGGATCCGCTGGGTCTTCCTTGTACCGTCCGGCATCACTGCGGAAACACGGCTATTTTGTTCATGTCTGCGTTCTTCACAAGAATTCACCACACATGAACCAGCCCTGATCTTCAACCGCTAGGCTACACAACCACATGAAGGTGGTTCAAAGCTATAAATACATATATATAAATAAATAAATATCAAAATATTTGAATTCACATGCATTCCAATAAGCTCTCATGATTTGTCATCTGTCGAAATCTGTCACGTTATCTTCCACTGTTCTGCACACATGGACACACACACTTACAAATGCGCTGACTGCCAAGAGACACCAGGAATCTGTCTCCGAGACGAGGGGGCAGATCAGAGCTGGTGATGACCACAGTGTCTGGACCCATCTTATGCAGCAGGTCCATCACCTGAACACACACACACACACACACACACACACATTTACTGGATCTCCATTATAGTGTTGATGGTTGAGCTTTGTCTCAATTTTCAAAAGGTCTCAAAAATACAGACAGCCTGTATTCAAAGGGTTCACAAATGTTTTCCTAGTAATAATATTTGTTTTATTATTAGGAAAACATTTGTGAACCCTTTGAAAACAGGCTGTCTGTATTTTTGAGACCTTTTGAAAATTGAGACAAAGCTCAACCATAATTAGTATAATTATATACTAATAACATATTATGTAATTTAAAAGAAAATAATAATTATTATTATTAAATGTTTAGATAATAATAATAGTAACAAAATAACGGTTATAATAATGTTAAATAATTGTTATAATTAGTAATTATATATTAATAATTATTAGATAATATTAAGGCAATTACTATATTAATAAAAATAATAATTTTCAAATGTTATCATTTTAATAATACATATAATCCCCCTTTCTCTTCACACACACATACATTAAGATTAATAATAATAGTAACAACACCAACAAAAATAATTATTAGTAATAATTATTTATAATTATTAAAATATTAGGACCATAATATTATTAATAAGAATAATAATGTTATTATTATTACCTTAATATTAGCACCTAATAATAACAATATTTTTTTATTATTCATTGTAACATAAAACATGAATAATTTTAAGATAATAATATAGCAATCATTTAAAAACATTATTATTTGTATTATTATTGGTGATAATGATGATGATTTTCATACCTTTATTATTAACAAATAATATAACATAACATACAACATTTGGAAATTAAAGTGGTTTGTGTATCATTTGCAGTTAGAGCATCTAATTTATATTCAGACATTGCTTTCTGCTTCCCTCATTTTTAATAAGCCTACTGTGAGTTCCATTTCTTATATGTGTGTGTGTGTGTGTGTGTGTGTGTGTGTGTGTGTGTGTGTGTGTGTGTGTGATTGTGTGTGTGAGTGTGTGAGTGTGTGTGTGTGTACTTACCTCAACAGCATCTTTCTCTGTGCTGATATTCTTCCCTGTCAATAACCTGGAATGAAGAGCACATGTGAAGAGAGTGTAAAGCCACAACTGACCACCAGAGGGCGCTACAATATTACTCTTATGTCAGCAGTCTGACTGAAAACCACTGAGGTTTGACATTTGCAGCACAGAAACATCCAATCACACGACAACACACACAAAAGTGTTGAGTGGAGGGTATTTTACTCACTCTGCCTCAAACTGGTTGGGTGTGATGATATCGGCCACAGGTACCACTTTATTCTTGTAGACAGGATGGAGATTCTGAGGAACATACTGCAAAAGACAAAGAGTACTATGAAAAATAAACATCAGCTTACTCCTAACTCTATTTCCTGCATAATGAACATAATGGAACAGAAAAAAAGCGAGAGAGGATCTAGAACACAAGCAAGCTTACCATTGAACCATGGTCACCTAAGACAGGGTCACACACTGACAGAGAAACACAGTTAAACAAGTTATTCTTTAATGTACACGGTTAATGAACAATACCGTTCAAAAGTTTGGGGTTGTTATGATCTTTTAATGTTTTTGAAGAAAGTCTCTTATGCTCATTAAGGCATTATGCTCATACATTTATTTGTATTTTACAAAAATACAGTAATATTGTGAAATATTACAATTAAAAATAACTATTTTGTATTTTAAAAGGAATTTTCAGCATCATTACTCCAGTCATCATTGTCACACGATCCTTCAGAAATCATTATAATATGCTCTTTTGCTGCTCAAGAAACATTTATTATTATTATCAGTGTTGAAACAGTTGCTGCTTAATATTTCTGAGGAAACAGCGATATAATTTTTTTTCCAGGATTCTTATATATATTAAATTTATTTCAAAAACAAAATCATACCCCAAACTTTTGAACGAGAGTGTATAGACAAGCCTGTAAAAAAAAACATTTATAATGCATAAAAAGTACTGATCTTTACTAGGATAAGAGAGACTGAAAAACACTCACCATATACCAGGTTAGGATTGGCCCTCTTCAGCTCTTGTACAATATCAACCACCATCTCCAGAAATGATGTATCTCTAGTGTAACCTGCAGTAATGGAGAAACAAAAGAGCTTTTATCAACAATTTAGTTTTCCTCTTGAGACTCCATTCGTTCCAGACCAAAATTCTGCCTGAAGTACTAAAACTGAGCACTCAGCACAGGCACCAGCTCATTCTCATTCTTTCTGCCTGACAACTTTAAAACAGTCAAGGTGGAAACAATACAATACAACTCAATACACTCAATTTGCGGGTGAAACAGTGTGTCAGAATTGGGCATAAACACTTTGCAATCCTGCTGAAGTTATTTTATTTCAGAAGACAGACCAAAACAAAATATACCTTGTAATAATGTGTGTATTAAAGAGGCTTTTTACAAAGTCTTGATTTTGCAGCATCTCCTTTTTTTGCAGTCTGTCAGTAACGCTCAGTTTAGTTTCGATCTCTATGAAGCCCCTGCTTCTGAAAGCGCAACGTGCTCTGATTGGTCAACTGAATCGGTGTGTTGTGATTGGTCAATCGCTTCAAGTGTGTTTCAGAAATGTCACACACCTTACGATAACCGTAAGTTTCAACACACTGCTAACACAACTCAACCAGGCCTCGCCACCTTTTTTTGCATATGCCTTGGGCTGGAATTATTTATATGAGGAATATTGCGACGTGTTCGTTTCCAGGAAGAAAACTCAAGACTAAAATGGAGGTGTTTCAGGGAGTCCAGTGTGCATAGAGATAATAACTCCCTTTGGAGTGACTTTGTGCTTTGCTGACTTTTTTCATACTCAAACCGCAACATTACACTAAATAAAGTTGATAAATGTAAAAAAAAGCATAATAGGTCCTAGTTATTGATAGACTTGGAACTCAATAAACACACCAAGCATGCTCAGAGAAAGTGTCAATAAATATATCAAAAGTTATTTGAGGTGGGACAGCGTTGATACTCCCAGGGCCACTCCTCAAGCTATTGGTCATGTGACGGCTCAGGTAAACGCATCCTATGTGTGACGCATCTGACCTTCACTGCTATAATATCATAGTGTCACACAATAAATCGCACTGCGACAACACAAGCCACACGCAAGAGAGGCAAGCAGAAGACTGCAAAAACTCATGTTACAACATTACAGGTGCCATTCGAAATATTGCATTATAAACTGTGCTTAGGCATGAGATATGATAGAGGGTCACTGGATACAGAATAATGAGCACACTGACAACTACCAAAATCAGCTCATTATAGAGAGCGGTCAACGCAAGAAAAACACTTCTACATGACATTTTAAAGCAGTCTGATGATTTTGATGTTAAAATCAAAAGTTTGGGGTCAGTTAAATGTTTTTGAATTGAGTCTCTGATGATAATCAAGCCTGCATTTATTTGGTCAGAAATATTGGGAAATTATTACAATTTAAGATAACGGTTTTCTATTTATATGATAATACATTTTATGTTTTTTAATACATTTTAAATGTGTTATTATTCCTGTGACGGCAAAGTTTCTTTTTTTTTTACTCCAGTTTTCAGTGTCACATGATCCTTCAGAAATCATTCTGATATGCTAATTTGCTGCTCAAGAAACATTTATTGCTATTATCAGTGTTGAAAACAGTTGTGCTGCTTAATTATTATTATTATTTTTTCTTAATTTAATGCATCCTTGCTACATAAACATTACTAATAACAAAAATGACAAGAAATAAAATAATCCTGATAAGCATATTCTTTCAAATCAGTCATTTATTCGACTCGTTGTGAAATGTGGCTCTACTGGACTGCGATCTGCATGTATAAATTCTTCTTCCCTCACTGCTCTCTATTCCCATGTTCTCCATTCCCCATTTCCCCATTCTGTGCTTTCCTCTACTCTCAAGGTGATGATAAAGGAGAGCTCGTGCACCAGAGACACACTCGGCAGAGCACAACATCTCAGTCTGTGGTGCTCGTGCGAGACCTGTGACTCTATGACCATGTGTCCTCTACGGTCTCCCGGTGAGGATTGTTAGCAGCGCCGCTATAGAGCGAGAGAGATGTGTTCACTTCCTCTCACTCCAGACAACTCAACACAAGACTTACATTTTCTGAAGAAAATGGGTGCTTGGATATGCAACACTCAATGCCCCAATGTTGAAGGTTTGCTCCTGGAGCTTCTTCAATGACCGGCACTTTTATATCCAGGGGTTGATATTTATTAAAACTAATTTTAACATTTTAAAACTGTAACCGCTTTACCATATCTTTATTTATTTTTTGCTCATTTTCAAATACATTTTATACATAGATTTTATAGTTTTATTCTTATTCGTCTAAGCTATGAAAATCTATCATAAAAATATTTGTCCCATACTGAAAACTTTGCTAAGTAATTATACATTTTCATAATTTCATATTAAAATGTTTTGTGTAATGTATCTTGGCTTCCACAATAATTTTAAGCAGCACAACTGTTTTCAACATTAATAGCAATGACATAATAATAATAACAACAATAAATGTTTCTTGAGCAGCAAATCATCATATTAGAATTATTTCTGAAGGATCATGTGACACTGAAGACTGGAGTAATGATGCTGAAAATTCATATTTACATCAGATGAATGTTAAAATATATTCAAATAGAAAAATTATTTTATTTCACAATATTTTTGTTTTTGTCATCCTTGGTGAAACTTCTTTCAAAAAACCCAAACTTTTAAACAGTAGAGTATATCAATATTTTACAAAAATGACAACTATGGTGTCATTTTAAGCACAAACCAAAAATTTTGCCACTAATAGTTAGTGCACTTGGTTACAAGTAGTTACAATGAGATGAAATATGTCAATATTGTCAAATTATGAAAAATTGTGTGAAAATATCGTACAAATATAATGCAAAATATTACGCAGTGTGAAAATATTGAACAAATATTCATAATAATAAATAATAGTAAGCCAAGTTTGAAAATATTGTAAAATTATAATGCAAATTAAAAGCAAAACGTGTGAAAATATTGAAAAAATATGCAAAATAGTACGCAAAGTGTGAAAATATTGACCAAGACCAGAATTCTCCTGTGATGCATGTAAACTATTAAAACACACTTTCCCCACTCTCTCTAGTCCACAGAGTCAAACCAGCCTGTAGCTGAAGATATATACACAGCTCCAAGTCAAAAGAGCCTTTCTCATATGTATATGATATTATGAGCACAGATACGGCGCTGACCTGCCCTCGGGGCCTCTAGGGCCTCACATGTACATTGTACCCTCACATGTACCCATGTACATTGCTCCAAGTGCTGGAAAATGAGAGTCTGATGCCAACAGGAAACTATATCATACAATTTTTTTCCTCCCTATGGGCTCAATAAATGACTAAGCATGCAAATAATATCCACAGAAGTGTGACAGACCAGAGTTGCACTGGCATGACTGGTAGTCAAAGAACTGACCTGTAAGTACATAGTCGTAGTGGTTGACGTTGTTGAGTTTGATCCCCTCATACAGCACGTGAAGCTCATCTGCAGTCAACACTTGCCCCTTCCAGTGAGAGTAACCTGGGTAATGACAGATCACAGGTCAGACACATACAAATCACATCTCAAAAATCCAGAGTCCGATCTGTCTGCCCCTGCACATGTATGGGTTACGAACAAAAAGTCCCGTCGTTTCGTCAGAGACCATTGGTGCTGCCGCGGGAGCTGTGATGATGTCACAATTCAGGTGAGTCACCGGCATGCTTCTTGTTGCTAAGAAACAGGACAGAGGAAAGCCTGAGGGGCTGGATGAAAAAGACGCATCATTGTCGCCTTAATGTGTGTGTTTTGGGGAGAAAATGACTGCGATGGGGAATCTGCGATAAGACGGGTGTCTGCCGTCATCATTTCCTGCTGCCGCAACTCTGCAACGCCTCTCCGCTGGAACCACAGAGCTCTCTAATCCCAAACGCTTCACCCGCACGTATCATGCAGATACTCGATTTCACACCAAATCACGATCAGCATTCAGAAGCCGCCGTGTGAGGTGCATGCTGTTCCTACCCATAAGGCTTTGCTGCGCCCATCGATGTTCCGAACAGAGATAACGCTCTGGATGTCACAACCTGCAAATATATTTCCAAGGTCAAACCATAAAGTCCTAGAGGAAAGGTCCCAGTTTTGCAGATCACCTCAACAGGAAGAATGTACTTTCAGATGCTGATTAACAGAGTAAATGGCCATTATTTACCATCAAGAAATTCATTCTAATTGTGGATTGAAGAAAACAAATGGCTCAGTCCTATATTTCTGAAACCAAAATGTTTGTACATTAACTAGACAAAGGTCAATGGATGCTGTAACACACCGTCACCTCTATATCAAACCCTGAAAAAAATTAAATATTAAGCAGCACAAGTGTTTTCAACATTGACAATACATTTCTTGAGCATCAAATCAGCATATTAGAATGATTTCTGAAGGATCATGTGACACTGAAGACTGGAGTAATGATGCCGTAAATTCAGATTTGCATCACAGGAATAAATTACATTTGAAAATATATTGAAATCAGAAGTTATTTCTTTAAATTGGAATAATATTAACAATATTACTGTATTTTTTATCAAATAAATGCAGCCTTGGGCAGCATAAGTTTTTTTTTCTTCTTTTTTTCACAAACAAAAAAATCTTACAGACCCGAAACATTTGAGTGGTACTTTAAAAAAAAAGGCTAACAATCAATAAATGGCTAATATCATAACTATATAATCCTTTTATATAAAAATATAGAGTAATTAAACCACCAAAAAAATGTAATAGTTGGTAGTGAATATTTGCAATCATAACATTAATGTGCATTATGGAAGAATGGAAAAAGATTACATGCTATAGAAAAAAGGTATTATGTTTGAATTAGAAAAAAGGTTCATACTAATAGAGAAGGGAAATATCCAATGTATCTGGCCATATATATAAATGATCAATACAGCACTTAAAGTGCTTTATAAATGAATAAAATAAATATACGTCAATACGCTGAGTTCATCTCTAAAGCACCAGAAAAGAGGAGACCGCAAAAGAGACCGATACAACTGTAGTCTAGTGTACCTTCAAATTGACCATCCGCTTCCTCAAACCAGTTACCCATGATTTCAATCAGCCATGTGTCCCCTGGCACTTGGTTAGCTGTGCTGACAACGGCTGCTGGTTTGGGAATGCTAAGTAAGCCAGAGAGGCATTAGTCTGTGTCCCTCCTTCTATAGGCTTAAATGGCTTAATAAACCCAAACTCAAGTGGATAAAGACAATGTTACAGCGCTGAGGAGGTGAAAGCAGCCGAGCGGAGAGGGAGGCCAGCCACAGGGCAACAGCCTACAGTGGGTTGTGCCACGTTGTTGTTTAGACTACTGATCCGAGGCCAGTTAGGGTTACTCTAACTTATGTGCTTTGACGTGGTATGTGTTTATGAGAAGCTGGTCCAGAAACAGTGTTTGAGAAATGTAGCATGTGACACCATATATACCAGTTCAGGGTCACCAGAGCGAACTTTTATAGCACTATATCAATGGTTTTTCTCTCTCACACAAATTTCTTTAAAGGGACAATTAACAAAAAAAATACAGAAAATCCTTAATTTGTGATCTTTTGTAAATTAATGGAGATTTCAAGCTGCAAAGTATTATAAAAGTAGCCTATATGAATCATGCACTGTATTCCAAGTCTTCTGAAGTCAAGGTGTGGTTAAATTAGCAAAATTTCAGTGAAACTTTGCAGGGGAAAAAGGGCACATATTATCAATAGTGTAGCGATGTATGAAACACAGCTCACATTGAAGTCACTTTCAAACACAGTGGCTTTCAGTTGGTCAACGCAGCAAATTTGCGCGATTAACTTCAACCAGTTGCAAAAATCTGAGTGGGGAAATCTTACACCGTCAATCAAAATTGTTGCTCGCGTGGATTCCCACTGAAATGGCTGGATTTCGCCTATGAAAAATAGCTAAACAGTGGTACATTTGGCTACACCTTCATATTATAGCTTTGTGTAACATATCATTTGAGAAAATGTAAGTCATTATTGACCATTGACTCTTTTCCCGCCATTGACAATCTTCCGGCAATCTATGTTTTCACTGTTATACGGTAGGGGGCATTATTATACACCTTCTGAAATAGTACAAAACCTCTGGATCAAAACACGGGAGAAGAAGATGCAGAAACAAGCGATAGAGCAATGCTTTAGACAATGCACATGTAAAATTATGCGATCAACAAACATTATTGAAAAGCATATAAATTCAAAACGGTTTAACAGTACCGATGAAATGTGAAACCCAAGAGATACAGGACTGCACAAGCTTTGGAGGGGTTGATGGACACGATCTACTCAAGCCGCATCCTTCTGGTCTCTTTTGAAACCAACACTGAAGTGACTTAAACTGCAATTCATCGACTGGCCACTAGAGACAGGCTCCAAAAGAGAGTCAATCCCATAGAACCACCATTTTAAAATGGCCAACTTTACAGCATGTTAACAGTCTAATATGTTATAACAAATATGTTAACAGCCTGCTACCTTTTAAATTATATTAAGCCTTAAAGTTCTTCATAATTAATGGCGAGACCACTTGAGTGACAGGTGGATATCAGTACTAGCCGTTTGTCTGCTGTCTGTTAGCATCACGTCACCTCAGCTAATCCCGCCTCTGACCATTTTCAGTTATCCGGGAGTGACATGCTGCCAAGATGGCGACGGCCGGCTCTGCCCACTTTGGGCTTAAAAAATGCTCTCCAGAAACCTACGGGTGACATCACGGACACTACGTCCATATTTTTTTACAGTCTATGGATCTACTCCTATGTTTTGATCATCGTCCTGAAAATGATTCGGTCTCAGACAAAAACACTTTTTTCTCAGCTTTCTGTTCAAAATTTAGCTTTTTTAATAAAACTTACCCACAACCAAGTATTCATAAAAAAATATGCATGAAAGTAGAATAACATGTTTTTTTGTTTTTGTTTTTTAAAGCAGAGGCTTTGTTATAATTTTTAATGTATTTTGCATGTTCAGATATTCATACAACAAAATATTCAGGGGGCCATGAAATTGAGAAAATCAAAAATCTGGTGCTGGTTGTCAACTTTTTAAAAATACGCTGGCTGGGAAAGAGTTAAGAACTGTATCAGTCAGAAGTCATTCAGACCTATTTTGTGAACCAGCTGTGATTTATTGAAAAGATTCAACCCAAAATAGCAATTTATGAATCAGAAAAGACTCATGAACTTGCTTCAGAAGACTTGGGGGCAAAAAGTTCTCAATTAAAATAAAACAGGACATGTTTTAAAGAACCATAAGGGAAGAGTACAATCCAAAGAGAAGAAAACATCACAACATGCCTACCCTTCTGAGGTACAAGGATCAGCTGTCTGTTTAACAGCTCCCAAATACACACACACACACACCAAAATGAACTGTCACAACATGTGAATGCAATATGCTTTAAGCACTTGAATGAAGCATCTGTTTCTGTCCTCTTGTCATTAGCAGGTCGAGGGGCACTACAGTGCATTTGCAGATGAAAATCACTCTGAATGTGAAAATGCATTAGGGTGCATTGAAACAAGTGATATCCGACAAGTGATTAAAACTCATGAACTCATATAAATTACCGTTAGGATAAAAATGTCTTTAATGTTAAAATTAGTTAACTACCTAAGTTAACTAAGAATAAACATTACCGTACTTATGCAGCATTTATTAACCTTAGTTCATATTAACTTCAACATTTACTAATATGTTATTAAAATCAAAGGTTGTATTTGTTAACATTAGTTAATGCACTGTGAACTAACATGAACAGCTCTATTTTTATTAACTTTTATTAAGAAATACTGTAACAAATGTTTTGCTCATTGTAAGTTAATGTTAGTTAATACATTAACTAATTAACTTTATTGTAAAGTATTACCAAATCATGTTACACACAACAAACTGTAGAGCAGCAAATTAGCCAATTATTTAAAATAATAAAATGATTATAATTATGCGTTTAATCACATGTTCATAGGCTGATCAGTTAGTGCAGCTGTTCTTTGGGGCTGCCTGTCAGGTTAACTGAAAATTAACTTGAACAACACATTAACTTATGTTTTTGAAATCTGTAGTGATTCGTCCTTCAGTGCCTGTTTGTGCATATGCTGTATTGTGACATTAACTTTATTTTAAAACACACACCTGTACTCTGACTGCGCTGTTTAACACGTTTTACCATGTCATAATCTATTTCAGATAATACCACAACTGTTATTGTAAAAGAAGGTGCCAAAAAGAATCCAGCTGGTTCTAGTAATAGACCCGTCGCAGGGAGTTTGATTGACAGGCGATCTGCCCAATCATACTTCGCCATCCGCCATTTTGTCCGACATAGCAGTCAGGCGAGTTAGTAAATTAACATGAGAGGATTTTAACTTGAAAAGCGGAGTGTACTGACGCCTTTCCGCGGTTAAAACAACATTTCTTCTTATGTTCATTCATGTTTATTTGATGCTATAAATGAACTAGAAGGAAGAGATGATCGGTTCATGAGCAGCTTTAACCGATGCTCTACAGCGATCTGTCGGACACATTAAAGAGCCACAAAATGGTATTAATTGTTTAAATTTGAAAGGTGAGACTTTGTTTAATATCAAAAGTAACGCAAAAGTAACCTGGTCTGTCCTGTCTGTCAGCGTGTTGTCAGTCTCCTCTCTGCTCCGCGATGTATTTTTCACTGCGTGAGAACATGGTGTGGCGTGAGAGCGGCGTAGCTTGTCGGACATAGCGACAGTAACTAAAGGGGGAGGGTCTTTGCAAACAGTCAATCATGACATCATACAGTAACACATTCCCATCAGGACATGTGTGACATCATCATAATAATAATACATTTTAAAGACTTAATTTGAGACTCTGTATCCAAATAAGTGACCCGCACAACAACTTAAACAGTTTTTTTTTTTATCTAAAAATGCTTTTGTATGACTTTGTTTCACTGAGACAGATTGTTATCGAAAAATCTGCAGAAATTTTGAGTCAGCCTACCTGTGTGATTGGAGAACTGAACCGAGTTGATCGAGTCCACCTCAAACCCCATGACCTGACAAACACAGACACATTGCAAATGTGAAAAGAAGTTCATTCAGAGCGTAACACACACACTCTAAAAGCAAATTAATAAAAAATTAACTAATAGATAAACCATACTTCCCCAGTTAATTTATTATATTAAGAATCGCAAACATATTTTTGTATTACAAGTTTTCTAAAATATGTTTCAATATGCAAATTAGGAATTAGCTTATTAACTAATGTGCATACATTTCTAGAACAAAAATCTGAATCCTTGTTTCATTTTTTTTTTTTTACATTAGAGTCAAAAGTTTTTACAATTTAAAATCTTGTATAAAATAGACAGAATAGATATGAATAAAACTGTAAAGTTTGGTGTATGTACGTGCTGCTGAAGTGGATATTTCTGGCTCAGTTTAGGAGAAAAAACTAATTTTGAGAAAACAGCTTAAAGATATGTACCGTAATTGAAATCACAGACACAAATAGATTAAGAGCTATAAAAACAAAATCGACATAACAGTGCGTTTAGGATATTTTCTTTCCACTTTATGAAAAGCCAAATTCTCAAAATTGACAGATGAATGAAAAACAATGTTTTTGCCTGTAGCACCTCGCCTCTTAAAAAGATAAACTGCACAACAATTACACTCATTGTAGATCATACTCATTTAAGTTAGCCATTAAAGCCACCATGAAATCAAAATGGACAACTCTTAATTTGTATGGAATATTGCAGTGTTTATAATAAACTATGTATCTTTATTAAATTTCTGTTTATTTATATTTTTTATGCATGTGCCCCTCCCTCTTGCAGCAACATCTCTTCTCTGATGACGTGTTTACTGGCGTTAGGGCGGGACAACCTGTCACTCACATGAGATCAGCCAATAGCAAACCACAACCACCCGTTTCATTCCATATATCTGGATACTGGAATTTGGTTATCACAATAACACATTGGAAGAATTTGAAGGGGAAATAAAAGGTTAATTTCACTTACTATGACTAGTACCACTGTTAGTATACGATACACGTACAGATTTCGAGTCTCTCGGAACACAAACATAAAGGCATTTTCAAAACATAAGGGTCAATGCAAAATTGCAAATAGCGCTCTCTGTCAATGAAAGACACGGACTCAAAGTTAAAAAAAATACATTTTAAATGCAGGATGCACGAGCGTGGGTGGCTGGGAGAGCCGCTGAAAAAAAAAAACATGTCACGATTTTGCTGGAATTGAGTCTCGCGGCTGTGACGTCAGTCGTGTAATCGTAAGACAGCGCGAGCATGCAGAAGAGGAAGACAGCCGCTTTCTGGTGGCATGACAGCTGGAGCCATTCAAAAGCTAATGACCCTAATTTAATAGTTTGGACGGGGCTTGAACCCTCATGCCAAATAATCTTTCAGAAACTGAGATTCAATGATATCCGAATCATTTCTGGTGATGATTCACGCGCGGCACTGTCACTCCTTCTAATGATGACAGTCGCTGGTCTCACCGCATCGGGTTGTGAGCATTAGTGTTTTGGCAACACGAGCTTTATTAAGTTCCTGTGGCATATAAATGTAGCCAAATTACTATTAATAGAATCACATCTTCAATTCCGTCTCGCATAATGCTGCAACAAGCATCAAAAGGCCAAGTTCTGGGAATTAAATAGCCTAGACTCAGGATAAGGGAAGTTCACTTCATAGATAACCACAAGAACTGCATGCAAAGGAATACTTACCATGTGACCTTTCCTTTCTCCACCAGCATGCTGTCATGCACTATAACATAATTATCACGAGTGCATTTGTCGTGCTTCAGCTGCTCACCTGTAACGGGAAGGATGCAGATTTGTTCCCCACGTATCCTCTCACGACATGACTCTGAATCGACAGCACTCGGCATTCCATGTCGCGCGCAGTTAAAGTTGTTTTAATCGCTCCAGAATGTCACGCGATTTAGGAGCAGCGGCGAACCGGAGAGGTGCTTTTCTTCCCTTTAAAAAAATCCAAATTAGGATCCGTGATGGCAAGTTCACTAACCAGACAGAGAAATGAAGGACATTCACACTGACTGGAGACACTCATTGGCGAGCGCAACTACTCAGGCATCCTGAGGGGGCACCTAAAATTCACTGACATCACGACGACGCTCGTACAGCAGTGCTCGTGTCCGCTATTAGTAGAACCGTATGCTATATTTATCATGCATTCAGATAGAGAAGAGGTGCGGATGACATTAGCATGAATCCATCACATTAAATCGGAATAAATCCAGATTGGGAGGACATGCTGGATTTATATGGCAGCTGTAGCCTATACGTATTGTCTTTCACTTAATTTTGAAAAACTGTAGTTTGTGACATGTTCTACACAGTGATGTGTTAGCGCAATAAAGCGAGGTCTGTCTGTAGTATTGCGGAAGTGGGGTCCTTCAACACAGAGACGCGCTCGAAATCCTCCAATCGCTAGCGTTGTCAGCGGTGACGTCAAGCCCTGAATGGGTGATGTTTGACGTCACCACTGATGCCACTGTCGGCACCCTGTCACGTCCATCGATCTGGCTTCTTTCTGAATTTTAATTCTGTCCACCCATGGAAAATTAATTCTTAAAGCCTACTAGGCTACTGTATAATATTTGGTATCCTACATTCATTTATAAAGCTTCTAAATGATCAACATGACCAAAACTTTGCTGGGGAAAAACTGTCCTACACAATCTTCTACATGTGTCTAGCCTCTGATCGAGAGTTCATCATTTTTCTTTTTCTTTTTTTAGGAAGTTAAAGGCCTTTTGCTGTGAAATCTTTACAGATTTTCAATGATTCTTTAAAGTAAATGGTATAATAACTTTTATATTGTTATTAATATTTCAAGATAAACATTTACATGAAGCAACTTACTTGATTATCTATACATCATTTTTTACAACTAATAATTTAAATATCATCTTACTAGAACATTATTGGGAGATATAGAATGACAGCTGATATTTATATGCATTTTATGTCAGTAGTCTATTATATATTCTAATAAATATTTTTTTTAAATATACATTTTTGCTCAGTTCGGGTCTCTGAATGATTTTTTAGTTGAACCTTTCTTTAACCAGGAATAGCCTCTCTAAAATTAAAAATCTCTTTCACAGGAGGTGCTTTAAATTAAATTGAGGTGTTTTTTCCTCATCTACTGTATGAGCTCCATATTCGTATTCTTATATGAGCTATAAAAGCCTGATGTATCAAATATGATACAAGGCATAAAACACACTGTTTGCAAACTTTTATATTTGGTCTAAAGGTTCAATAAACTGTTCCATTTAAAAAAGATCTGACTATTACTTCATATATCAGAATGTATAGGGCTAAACCTCAATACTTAGTTAACATTTATTGTAAAACCCTACATGTCTTATGTACTTTATATCGTCCACTGAAGCTAAAATACTGTGACTCATATGCAAAGCCTCAGGTCAGGACTTGACTATTTTTGGACAGGTGGGCCGGTAGCTTTAGGCATTACAAACCTAGTTCAGCTTTGGCATGTTGCCTGCCTGACTATGAATCTAGAAAACACACGAGGTGCGGTTTGTCTAGCCTATAAGTGAAAAGAGGAGAGACTGGGAAAACATCAGTCTATTTGGTGCTAAGAATTATTGAACATGAATCACTTTAAGAGCTGTCTAAATGGGAAAATGCATTTAATAAAGCAAACTGTAAGGGACTGGCTCATATCCTACCTCTAAAAGTCATCATTTATTAGTTTTTTGAGTGAAAAACACTATTTGCTTTATTTATGAGCCAAGTTTTGTCAGATTATGTGTCTGGGGACATTTTTCTGCACAATTTTGCCCAAATTATAGCTAGTTTAGAAACACCGGTTAACACACTTATGGACTCCGGGCCCATATTCAAAGGCCCACTGAAGTGCCTTAAAACCACACAGCATAATTCAATGTGTTGACACAATTTCCACTTAAAACAGGAAGACAGGGACATATCGAACAGCTCCTCCCCTTTATTAAAATAGCCAATAGCGTTTAGTTTATGGTGCAGCTTGGCCAGAGCTGTTGAGCTCGGTAAAGCCGCAGTTTCGTCCTAATTTCCTCCATATCACTTTAAAATATGGTTGAACATGAGTGCTGTTTAAACACCTCAGCACTTCTACTGGAGGGAACAGTTAGAAAAGTTTTGAGTTTATTCATAAACTATAAATGCCACTTAATATTTGACCTCTTGCGTTTTTCGTCGGTCACGGTCTTGTTTCTGTCAGTCTATGGCTGCTGAGTCAACCGCAGTGACTCGTGACTGCACGAGAGGGAGGAACGGATTATAACCGAGCAAAAATCGGGTCCTTTATCACACAAACATGTGAATCATCATTGCAACAGAGCCCACTTCACCCGTAACAATCGAGAAGGCGCTGACTCATGAACAACTGCTTAAAAACACTAAAGCTCGACCAAAGATGCGTCATGCAGCGGTAGACGCGTGACGCAATACAGCGCTTCAGTGACATCTGCTGGCGGGAAAGCGACACTGCATGTATAAGTCTCACAAACACACACATATACATACACACTCACAGGGTAAAAAAAAGACACAATGACACCAGATACAGCTCTCAGAGCATGATGGAAAACTAACAAGGGTTCTCAGTTTTAGACTGATGTAATGATACTCTCTTTGGCACACTGTGTCACCCATAACTACCCTAAACAAATCCAATGATTTGTTGATTTAATGACCACGAAGTTAAAAATACTAAAATATTTAATTACACCTTGAATATACTTGAGTGTTTAATTTGATAATTAGCCTTTCAATTTTTTTTTATATCATGTTTTTTTATTCATACCCTTTTCATATAAATACCAAAGTATTATTAATTAATCATTATATTATTTTATTAAAGACTAAAGGGTCTTAAGGTGTTTCTGTCTGCGTGGGTTTCTTGTACCAACAAAATGGCTTCCTGCAGGTTACTTAAAATAAACATTGGCATTACAAATATTTCAAAACAAAACAGCCTCACTGCATATTTTTGTATATGCAAACAAAGATTATGCTTAACAACTTATAGCAACGTTTTTTTTATTTTTAGAATTTCAGTCTTTTAATAATACTTTTTTCTTTTATTTACAATCCCCGAACAGCTACACGTTTTTCACTCTCCTCACCAAAAACTTCCAAATGAATTTTCAGAAACTGAAAATATGTTCTTTTAGCAATAACTTTTTTCTTTTATTACAATCTCTGAACAGATTTTTAAAAAACTTTAATATCAAAACAACTGTTTACATTTTTTTGAATATGTTTATCATAAAAGAGGTTTTTGAATTGCATTATAATGTACTTTTATGGGAATATAAAAAAAAATGTCACCATTTTTTTTAACAAGACTTTCTTGACTTTCAAGACTTTCTTTTTTAATGGGGGGCATTATTACAATATGAAAAACTAGAAATTGTCTACTTTAAGAAAAAAAAAAAAAAAAAAACATTTTCAGAAATTAAAAATATGTTCATCATAATAGAGGTTTTGAAATGCATTTGCAAAAAAATCATCCAATTAGAAACTACAATGTCCTTAATGAATTGAATTGTGAGTATTTTCACCCTTTCCTTTAACAAGACTTTTATTCTTTTTCTTTCTTTACAATATCTGAGCCCCACAAAAAAATGAAACAAACAAATGTTCAGTAATTGAAAATATGTTCATTTTGAATTGTATTTTAATATGTTTTTAAGAAAACGGAGCATCTGTCTAGAAACCACAAGGTGCATAATGAATATAATTATAGGTCCTAGAGGTGTAGTGTTGAATTAGGGAACAGCCTAAAGACTGATGACCTTTTCGTGCCTGGTGCTCCTGCCTGACCTTCTAGTGTAACTGGACCTCAGAAGCCGAGCCCGTCCAGCATTACCTGATCCACAGCTGTATAGTGACACGACAAAACGCTGCTGCACACCTGCTCAGGTGTCACTGTGTGCGAGAGAGAGAGAGAGAGAGAGAGAGAGAGAGAGAGAGAGAGAGTTCTCAAGATCTCCAGTTAGTCACCTTCAAATTAGCCCCTTCATTTCTCAAATTCTCCAAAGCTAATTTCACAGGCGGTCACTTGGATTTGGAGTCACTTGGAATATTTCATTCTTCATTCTTTCTAACAAGGATTAAACAGACCGAGGGCCTTGGATTCCCATTCACAACGTCCCCTTTTCACTTCCTAAGTAGATCGGTGTCACTGTCGTCTCTCATTTGCCTCGTTCATCCAAGATGAGAGGATGAGAGAACCGAGTCATGGCTTCTTATTCCCAGACCACAGGAGAGACGGAGCGGCCGGGTTCAGAGGGAGGAAGCCGAGAGGAGAGGGTAAGGAAGCATGACCAGCGGTATTTCATGTCTGAGTGCCCTTGTGTTTCAGACACTTTTAAATGATATCAAGGTTGACAAGGCGCGTCTATCACATCAGCTGCCACATACTCTCTCTCTCTCTCATACTCTCTCTCTCTGGTGTCACTCCATGCTCTTTTTTTTGTCATTACATCGTGAATACATTTGTGTGTACAACTTAATTGTGCAAGTGTATTCATGGTGTAAAGCTTTCAAGCTTTTTTTTTTTTGTTCTGGTAGGATTTAAAAAGTTATTATTAATGAATGAATGAATTTATTTATTTTCAAAAAAAAAAAATTGTTTTGTTTTCCTAAACAATACTAGATTATGTCAAACAATTTATGGATCCATTTATTTTTTTAAGAATTTCAGTCTTTTAATAAAAACATTGACATTAACAAATATTTTAAGCTCAACAAGGCTGCATT
Source organism: Phoxinus phoxinus (assembly GCF_949152265.1). Classification (NCBI taxonomy): domain Eukaryota; kingdom Metazoa; phylum Chordata; class Actinopteri; order Cypriniformes; family Leuciscidae; genus Phoxinus; species Phoxinus phoxinus. The sequence goes on from NC_136881.1 coordinate 33,787,687, forward strand.
TATTTGTACAGGAAAAACTGTAATATTGTGAAATATTATTCAAATAACTTTTCTATTTGAATATATTTTAAAATGCCTGTGATGCAAAGCTGAATTTTCAGCATCATTAGTCATTAATCATTACTTCAGTGTCACATGATCCTTCAATAATCATTCTATAATGCTGATTTGATGTTCAAAAATATTTCTTATTATTATCAATATTTTAAAAAGTGGTGCTGCTTAATATTTTTGTGGAAACAACGACACACACACTACCATTAAGAACTTCACCTTTTAATAACAGAGCAATGTTCAACTTTTATGATGAACAATGTTGCTGCCAAATATTTATGAGAAACCATAAACTACCATTCAAAATTTTGACGTAATTTCATATTTCATAGGAATTTTCATAATAGTAATAAAACAGTAATGACTAAATACATTTATTCAACAAGACTCATTGATTTGATCAAAAGTGACAGTGAATACATTTATAAAGTTTTCTGTTTCCAAAAAACGTTCTATTCATCAACAAATCCTGAAAAAAATCGATCACGGTTTCTTAAAAAAATATTAAGAAGCAAAACTATTTTAAACATTAATACTAATGAGAAACATTATTAATATCTGAGCAGCAAATAATCATATCAGAATGATTTCTGAAGGATCATGTGACACTGAAGACTGGAGTAATGATGCTGAAAATTCAGCTTTGCATCACAGAAATAAATAACATTTTAAAATGTATATATAAAAAAAAAAGTTTGTAATAATATTTAATTGTTTTTACTGTATTATTGATCAAATAAATGCAGGTTTAGTAAGCATAAGAGACTTTAAAAACATAAACCAACAACAACATAATTATTCCCAAAAAAATGTGAGCGGGTACAGTTTATACCTCGATATCATTTAAAAGTGTTTCTTTTTCGTCAGTCTTCTCAGCAACTTTCTCAGGATCTGGTAGAGGACGGCACTGAATCTAGAGCTCTTGAGCTGGTCTCTATCACGGAAGAGGACCTCCCCATTGTGGAGACCCCCAATACTTTCAACGTGAGCTCCTTCAGTAGTCAAAACAGCCATTCGAGCCGCTTCTACGACCCGAGCTCGCAGGACCCCCACGTCCCCGTCGAGCTGCCCACTGTGGCGTCCGCTCCACTGCCTGTGTACAACAAAGTCCACAACATTCAGATCCCACCCAGCCCAGGTGTGCCCGTCATCAAGGTCCAGCCCTTCCTGGATGGTAAGCAGGCTTCTCGCTTTCTGGGTGTGTCGCAGCGTGTGAGTAAATTGGAAATGGCTCCGGTGTGTGGTTTACATTGCCACCTCAGCAACTCGAGGTGTTAAAATGTGATCTAATCAGTCTTACTCCACTGACAGCACTGGCCTTCAGCAGACTGATTTATTCAATCAATTATTCAATCTCTCTCTCTCTCTCTCTCTCTCTCTCTCTCTCTCTCTCTCTCTCTCTCTCTCTCTCTCTCTCTCTCTCTCTCTCTCTCTCTCTCTCTCTCTCTCTCTCTCTATCTCAGGAGAGGACCTGTCAAACTTGAAATCTTTGTGTTGGCCGTACGTGTCTCGCAGATTGCTGGCTCTGCTTATCATCTTGGTCTTGTTTATAGTCTTGATTCTGTCTCTAGGAATAGGTTTGGGAGGTGAGAGTGTTTTTTTAATAATAATTTGAGCATAATTCGAACATTTTTCCCAACTTAAGATTTTTTTAATGTTTTTGAAAGAAGTCTCTTATGCTCACCAAGGCTTCATTTATTTGATGAAAAATACAGTAAAAACCAGTAATATTTTGAAATGTCTTTTACCGGTATTTGCATATATCTTAAAATGTAATTTATTCCTCTGGTGCAAAGTGGAATTTTCAGCATCATTACTCCAGTTAACTCCAATAAATGGAGTAATCTAGATATTAAGCTGCAACATTTTTCATCATTAAAGGTGAACATTGATAAAAAATAAAAAAAAATCTTAGAAAGTAGAAAATCAGCATATTAGAATGATTTCTGAAGGATCATGTGACACTGATAATTATGATGAAAATTCAGCTTTACATCACAGGAATAAATTACACTTTAAAATATATTCACATAAAAAAAATGCAGATATTTTAAATTGTATACAGTATATAGACAATAAAAGTCAAAGAAAAGTCCCCACCATGACGAAAATAAATGTGTGTGTGTGTGTGTGTGTGTGTGTGTGTGTGTGTGTGAAGGTAAGTTACTAGTGTCTTCCTTCCTACTGAAACTCATCTTGAGCAGTGGGAACTGTAAATGTTTAATGAGCTCCACCTATGACAGTAGGTCTGGGTCACAGCTAACAGATGGTTGTTTTAAGTTCTCTTAGAAAGGAGTGTGCGTGCGTGTGTGTGTGTGTGTGTCAGTCACCATCATGCATTTTGAACGCAGACTCTTTGTCTCCAGTGGGTCTGGAGAGTTGCTCGGGAAAGTTTCACTGCGTGTCGTCGGTTCGGTGTATCGGCAGGAAAGCTGTGTGTGACGGAGTCGAGGACTGTGGAGATGGAGAAGATGAACTCAACTGTGGTGGGCTGATCCTGTCTGTCTCTTCCTGACTTTAAGCACAAAATAAACAAAAAATAACTTTATGTATTGTTTTAATATACGTTACTGTGAATGATGCATGTCATTCCAAAGAAAAAAAAAAAAAAGATATATATAATCAAACAACTTTCCACACCAGTTTTGTCATCAGCCCATCTATAAGCAGGTGTTAACCACTGACCGCATGCTAACTGACCCACATCTCTCTCTGTCGGTCTCAGTGCGTGTGAGTGGCAGAAGCTCTGTGCTGCAGGTGTTCAGCAGGGGCTCGTGGAGGACGGTGTGCTCTGAAGGCTGGGATTCTCACCTGGGCTCCTTAGCCTGCAGACAACTGGGATACAACAGGTACAAACACAATTACAATGAATCTTTATCATTTAAGTGTGTCGGGGCAGATGGATTGCCTTTTAGATAAAATTTGAAGGCCCCCTCCCCCCCATGTAAATGTATATACTTCACTTGTATTTCTGCTATAATTACAAGGCTGCTTGTTTTCAAACTTTTTTTTTTTTTTTACAAAAACTTGTCAGTAGATTCAATTGAACTAAAACAACTATAAAGAATATTATAATTTAGATCAATTAAATTTTGCACAAAAAAAAAATCTAATTCAAATTTAATTCAAATTCCACTAATTTATATTTCAGTTTCAAGAGCTGAAGAATGTTCTTTAGGGTTTCCGTTATATGTATAGGTTATATATCTCTCTTTTTTGTGATTTACCGGATAAGGATTACGGATTTTAAAATATATATATATACTTTTTTTTTTTACTCACAATTTCCATCCAAAAGAATATTTCTAACTAGGAACTATATATATATATATATTTTTTTTTTTTTATATATTCATTAAAATTTCCATGGCATTTACACATTTTGGGTCTTCATTTCTGCTAACTAACAGCCATCATCACCGCCCATGTCTGCTATTTAGGGAAAATTCATTTTCCAGAGCAAAGCAGGGATTTCCCCCTTTTAAACAGAAATATGGTGATACTTTGTGTGTGTGTGTGTGGTTTTCTTGCACTGTGTGGGTGTCTATGAATAATAATGTCCCTCTGTTCCCAGTGGCCTCATTACCTGCATAGTTAATCCAATTAAAATCAGTCTGCCATTAAATGAAAGAAGAAGAAAAAACATCATCGCAAACGCTGTTTCACCTCAACTAGGTCAAGATGTTACATTTAACACCTACAGTCTCCTGTCTTTATTTTAATTTCAGAGGTCTGATCTTTTCGTTTGGCATCACTGTCTTTATTATGCATCTTGGCACTTGAATTTAGTTTTCTGTTTTGGCCAGAAATAATGATTAATTACAGTCCCTCGGGCCACGTCTCCTTAATAAGAGAACCGATCAGCATCAGCTAAAGTCAACTGATTTCATCTTTTCAGAAGTAACAGCTTATGAAAGAAAGTAAATAAGTGTGAAATTGAGAGGGAAAGAGAGAAATATTTCTGTGTTGGGTATAAAAGGTTCAGTAACCCTAAAGAGCACTTTATGCCAAAAAGATTCTTTATAAGCAAACATGTCTTAAATTATACATAATACTTTAATGTTTAACAGGTTATTAAATGTTTTTCTAGTGATAAAGTATGTCTGTATAAAGATATATCCGTTTAATTCATAAAATGTCATTAAAATTATACATGAATTTAAACAAAACTAATTGGAATTAAATCCATAAAATAATTCCAAGATGGAAACCACTAACAGGTTCTAAATATGAACCTTTAATATAGAACCTTTTCTTCTAAGAGTGTAGTTTTGTGTCTTTTAGTTATTTAATAACTATAAACTTAATGAGAAGGTACTCAGTGCTCCAGCTTTAATATATGAGAGCACTTTATTCCCATGTAATTGTTTTGATTATACAGCCAATTTACACTGGATTCAAACCTTTTTCAAATTGTGCCATTTTAGTGTGTTCAAAAGTATTATCCCATCGATTCTTGGTAAAGTAACTTGGCAATAACTAGAGTAATTTCTCTTTTGTTCTCCTCTCTCTCCGAATGTAGTTACGTAAGCTCTGCGGCCATTCCCATCTCCTCTATTGAAGCAGTATTTCAGAGTAATCTAGTGGCTCTCAATATCAACCAAACAGCCCTTCAAGACACCTTCAAGATCCACAACTCTTCATACGTCAGGTAAAGCTTCTTTTAAACACCTGCGTGCAAAAGCAACCGAATGTACCCTGCCAAAACAAAGCATTGGTTTAACACTGGTTTCTAAGGCTCCAGAGTGACTACCATTAAATGTCAAAATAAAGATTTGTGGGAATAATTTACAATTTAACAAACATGTATGTACATATGCGGCTTCATCAGATATCATATATTTAGAGCGCATGCAACAAGTGAGCGGTGATGTCCGATTCACGAACAGCTCAGTTCTTTTAGTGATTCAGTCACAAAGATTTGCAACAGGTTTGAACTGGCTTGTGTAATGCGTTTACACGACAACGATGCACTAAAACCTGAAAAGTTTTTCCTTTGCATTTTTGAAGTTTTGATTTTGTTCAAACGGATCCACGAAAACGGCTAAAATCGCTGTATTTTGCTGCCAGGCCAGTAGTTGGCGATGCCACGTTGTAAAGAAACTAAATGTTTTTGTAGTTTACACAGAGCCGATAACAGTATCGTTTTCAAAAACTTGCTCTTTGAAACCTGTTTAAAAAAGTCTGGGTTTTCAGGCTGCCAAAAACTTGAAACTTGAACGTGTAATGACGTGTAATGATTGTTTTCGTGTAAATGAACGGCCGAAAACGCATGAAAAGTTTTACGTTAAAAAAAAGAAAAGAAAATTGTGTCGTGTAAACAGCCCCTTTTTACCTCGTCTGATTCGAAAAAACAAAAACTTGAAACTTGAACGTGAAATGTTTGTTGTCGTGTAAATAATCGGCCGAAACGCATAAAGTTTTACGTAAAAAAAAAGAAAAGAAAACTGTGTCGTGTAAACAGCCCCTTTTTACCTCGTCTGATTTGAAAAAACTGAAACTTGAACGTGTAATGTTTGTTGTCGTGTAAATGAACGGCCGAAACGCATAAAGTTTTACGTAAAAAGAAAAGAAAAGTCACGTAAACAGCCCCCTTTTACCTCGTCTGATAAAAAAAATGTAAAAAATCTGAAAAACTTGAAACTTGAACGTGTAATGACGTGTAATGATTGTTGTCGTGTAAATGAACGGCCGAAATGCATGAAAAGTTTTACGTAAAAAAAAAGAAAAGTCGCGCAAACAGCCCCTTTTTACCTCGTCTGATTCTAAATGATTGAACGTGATATTATGATGTAGCCTTTATTTTAGCTTTGTGAGACTCACATCAGATTGGTTGTTTTGTTTTAGTATTCTCTAAACAACATTCAAAAAAAAAAGTTTGTTTTAAAACAATGTGGTCCAAATGTAAGGTTGAATGATGCAAATCCTTTCTTTTTTGAATCCGACTTTCCTTTCAAACAAGCAAAAATGATCATTTTAAGCCCAAATTTTGGAGCCCTGTGTTCATTATGATATTAAATGCGGTCATTAGCTTACAAATGAGCATTTCACTTTTCAGTCACTCTTTTTCTCAGGTCCAAATCAAACAGACTGAAGCCTGAGGAGGAAGTATTTAGGCCAAAGACTGTCAAATAAGATCAGTTCAGTGACTGACGCACTACATGGCAGATCGTTCAGCACTGAATTGTCTCTGCAGATGCTGATGTTCAGGAGTGTCTTTGGTATCCGTTAAAGCAGCCAGGACTGTGTTTGTGAGATATCTTACCTTCAGATGTATGAACGTCTGGTCGGACTTATTCTTGGCAGCTGAGATGAGGTTTTGAGCAGAAAAAGAAAGGAGACATCGTGACTTCACGCTGCAATAAAACGAGAGAGTTGTGACACAGTTTGAGATGACAAGCCGATTTGCTTTAGATAAATGGAGGGATTTAAATGAAACCAGAACAGTTAACTGGTTTAGTCAGACAGAAATATCGATTTAACTAAAATTGTATTTTCTATTATTCCAGAAAGACTCTCTGCAGTTCTGGTATAGTAACAGCAGTCAAGTGTATAGGTGAGTGGCTGATATTAATCTTAAAAAGATAAGCAATGAGTGTAATTGTTGCAGTTTAAGTAGATCATTCTCTCATAGAAGTTGAGATTGTCTTCATCTTGTAATATTGTGTATATGACAATAAAAAGTCAGTAATCAGTTAGTGTCCACCCAGAACACTCTAGAAATGCCTTAACATCCACCTTGAATACCCAGAAACCAAATAGCTGTACCGTATGTACAGTAAAAACACTCACAACCACATAACAACCTTTTTTCAACGTCGCCGCAACGTCCTAGCATTGTGTCAGTGACTTTTGCATGTGCAAAGAAAAAATTCCCCCAGAAATGGACAAATGTAGTTTGTGTGTTGTTATGTAGAGTGTGGTTCCAGGCCAGCCGTCCGCAGCCGTATTTTGGGAGGAAACGTGTCGAGGGCCGGGCAGGTCCCATGGCAGGTCAGCCTACACTACCAGAACCAGTATCTCTGTGGAGGATCCGTCATCAGTGAGCGCTGGATACTCACTGCTGCTCACTGTGTCTATGGGTGAGTATATCATGCAGAAACAGCTCCAAGCTGGTTTATACTGGTTTTGTGTTGGTCCAGACTGGTTTATGATGGTCTATTGCTGGTCCATACTGGTTTATGATGGTCCAGACTGATTTATGACGGTCTAATGCTGGTCCATACTGGTTTATGATGGTCCAGACTGATTTATGACGGTCTAATGCTGGTCCAGACTGGTTGGTGATGATCTGCTGCTGGTCCACACTGGTCTATACTGGTTCTGTGCTGGTCCAGACTAGTTTATGATGGTCTGGTACAGGTCCAGACTATTTTATACTAGTTTGATGCTGGTCCAGACTGGTTTATGATAGTTTGAAGCTGGTCCATTCTGGTTTATACTGGTTATGTGCTGCTCCAGACTGGTTGGTGATGATCTGGTGCTTGTCCAGACTGGTTCTGTGGTAGTCCTGACTAGTTTATGATGGTCTGATACTGGTTCAGACTGGACTATAGTGGTTCTGTGCTGGTAATAGACTTTTATGGTTGTCTTGTGCTGGTCCAGTCGTCCAGACTGGTTTATTTATACCAGCTCTGAACTGATCCAGATTGGTTTATGATGGATCTGTTCTGGTTCACACTGGTTTGTGGAGGTCTGTGGCTATTGATCCTGATCTGGTGCTGATCCAGACAAGTTTGTGCTGGTCCGGACTGGTTTATGATGGTCTGGTGCTTGTCCAGACTGGCTTATAGTGGTTTGGTGCTGGTTCAGACTCTTATGGGTGTCTTGTGCTGGTCCAGACTGGTTTATGACGGATCTGTTCTGGTTCATATTGGTTTGTGAAGGTCTGGGGCTGTTTTATCCTGATCTGGTGCGGGTCCCGACTGGCTTATAATGGTTCTGTGCTGGTCCAGAGTTGTTTATACTGGTTATGTGCTGGTCCAGACTGGTTTATGAAAGTCTGGTGCTGATCTAGACTGTTTTATGCTAGTCAGATACTGGTCAAGACTGGTTTATACTAGTTCTGTGCTGATCCAGACTAAATTATGATGGTCTGGTGCTGGTCCAGGCTAGTATATACTGGCTGTGTGCTGGTCTAGACTCGTATATGATGGTCTGGTGCTGGCCCAGGCTGGTTTATACTGGTTCTATGCTGGTCCACACTGATTTATTCTAGACTTATGCTGGTCAAGACTGGTTTATAATTATTTTGTGCCGTTCCAGACTAGTTTGTAATGGGCTGGTCCTGGTCAGGCTGTTTTATGTTAGTCAGATGCTGGTCCAGACTGGTTTATTCTGATCTGATGTTGGTCTAGACTGTTTTAATCTGGTCAGGTACCAGTTCAGATTGGTTTATACTGGTTCAGACTCATTTATGCTGATGCTGATCTGGTCCAGACTAGATTGTGATGGTCTGGGGTTTTATCTTGGTTTGGTGCTGGTCCACAATACTGGTTCTGTGTTGGTCCAGACTGGTTTATGCTGGTCTGGTATTAGACTCCTGACTGGTTTATTCCGGTTCTGTGCTGGTTCAAATTGGTTTACGCTGATCTTATACTGGTCCAGCATAGTTTAAACTGGCTCTGGGATCATCAAGATTAGTTTATGATGGTCCAGTACTTACATTCGTGATTCTTTTTGTTCAAAGTTTTGCTCAGCCAGTGTTATGGACAGTGTATGCTGGGATGATAGACCAGCCATTGAGTGGATCAGGAGCTCTCTCTGTGGAGAAAATCATCTACCATGCTAACTTCAGGCGAGAAGGACACAGCTACAACATAGCACTAATAAGGCTTAAACTACCTTTGTCTTTCAACGGTAAGTATTTACTTTTTGTCACTGGCTGAAATATTTGTAAAATGGATGGGTCTAAACTTTAAAAGCATGATTTTAACGAAATGTATCTCTTTTTTTGTTGTTGCCCCAGACCAAGTTGCCCCCATCTGTCTGCCTAGTTACGGCGAGAGCTTTGAGGATGGACAGATGTGTTTAATCTCGGGCTGGGGAGCCACAGTGGATGGTGGTGAGTGTGGATCCATCAGCTGTTAGTACATTTTTAAGGACATTTAGAAGAAGAAAAACACGACAAAGCAAAAAATTATTGATCTGATTGACTGGTGTCGCTTCTGAAAAATGCTTGTGGCAAACAAGTTTCACAGCTTTTGAAGACATGTTGAGGACTATATCGTTTTGTATTTTTGGAGTTGACTCTTCAGAATGCACATGTGTGTGTGTGTGTTGTGCAGGAGAGACCAGTGTGTCCCTACATGTCACTCAGGTCCCGTTACTGTCCGGCAGAGAATGCCGCCGGCGGGGACTGACCTCGTGGAACATCTGTGCAGGATACATGGAGGGTGGTGCTGGTACATGTCAGGTATTGCATCTGTGTGTCATCACAATAAACTACAATAGTCATTATTGAAACCAGTACACTTGAATGTATTCGCACCTTAGTTTAATCCCTAGTCTTCTGTCTGTAGGGCGATAACGGAGGGCCGCTGGCCTGTCAGGGGTCCGGGTGGACATTGGTGGGGACAGCCACCTGGGGTGAGAGCTGTGGGCAAAAAAACAAACCAGGCGTTTACACCAGCATAACTGAAGCTCTCACATGGATTCAGCAACAGATGGAGGTAAAGAACAGTAAAAAACAAACAAACAAAAAAACACTACACTTATTTACAAAATGTTTAAAGTTGGAAATTCAGTTGATGTCACTCACAAAAACTGAAAGTACTTATTTAACATTTTGACATTATTATTATTAATGATAAAGGGCAGCTTGACATTTGTTGTTTAAAATTGAAATAGATTTTTTCATTCATTTCCCCTGTTAAAAACAAATGCTTGGACAAATGTAAAATATTTTCTAGATTTTTTCCAAGCAACAGAAGCGTTATACTTCAAATAATTTCCCACAAGCTCTGTTAAGACCCGAGGAACATTGAGGTATAACAAGTAATTTAAGCAACGGTTATAGTGTACTTTTATAGTGTATAGCGGTTATAGTGTACAGTGAAAAAAATCATTAAAGTCAATAGCATCTCAAAAGCATCATCATTAATCAGACAATATATTCATACATTATACACCTACCATGATTTTTTCTTCTTCTAGAAATTTCTGTCACACAAACAAAATGTAACATGAGTGAAATGTGTAAATCAACTGAATTGCTTAAAGGTTTGTGGTGGGAAACTCACCTTTAATCACCCTCCTCTTCTTCATTTTGACCTTGGAAGTACTTTTCTGACTTTTTTATATTTTCAAAAAGCAAGAATTAACTAAATGGAATTATCAAGTTAATTATTCATATTATCTTTTTGCACACTTGTAAGATATTGCACAAATGTTTAAATGGTGGAAAAATAAGTGAATAATAACTGTAAATTACACAGTCATAGTAACCCTAGGCCTTGGAGTAAGTGACGGAGGCTGGAGGAGTGACATTCAGTTAGATGGCGGCAGTTGAACTTTATTCTCATTGGATAATTAGCACTCGGATTTATATTCCATTAACTTTGTTTTGCTGGCTGTCTTGGTTGATCATTGGTAAGTGTGTTTGAGCGGATGAATAACTGACGGACTTCCAGCTCCTCAGGGTCTTTTTGACCTTTGAAATGGTTTTTGAAACACTAGAGTCATCTAGAGGCGAGTGTGTTGTACTGTCCTGCACATTCTCAAGCTTTCTGCCGTTAATTGAGCCACAGACCCAATACACACACCATTCACTCCATTTATTTAGCATATGGTTATATCCCTAGCCATTGATTGGGTTTTAATTTCATGCCTCAAGTCATTTGATATTAAAGTTTTACAGTCTTATATTTACGGGTCCACTGAAATGTATTTAAGAAATGCAAATAATAGTTTTAATTTAATTTATAAATTTTTTAACAGAAAGAAGAGGATCAGCGTCGTTGAGCGTCTCATGGTGGACTTCTGCTGACTTATTCTTATTATTTCCATAACTAACATCTGACATTACCATATCCAACATGGCTTATGAAGGAGAAACATATCATGGTAATGTCACACACACACACACACACACACACACACACACACACACACACACACACACACACACACACACACACACACACACACACACACACACACACACACACACACACACACACACACACACACACACACTCTAACTTATTCCCCTTCATAAGCCAAGTTGGTTCGATTCTACTGACCAAAACTAAAATACAGTAAAATACAAATTTTTAAATCATAGTTTGAATAGTTTATTTGTAAAATGCTATTTATTGTACTTTTTTGTTTTGTTCATTTGGGTCCAAATATTTATCATTTATTTAACCATGCATTTCAAAACGTTTTAGTGCATATATTTTTGTATGTAAAGCCAAATGTACACGCTTAACATGTGATGCATTTACGATTCTCATTAAAATTATTAATGTTGTCGAGAAATTTACTGTATTAAAATTATGTTCTTAAGGGGCCGTTAACACGGCACTGTTTTCAACTAAAAATGGAAAACCTTTGCGTTTTGGCCGTTCATTTACACGTCGATGGCGTTTTGGGAGCCTGAAAATGCAAACTTTTGAAAATGGGTTTCAAAGTGTAAGTTTTGATATGACATCATAGTGTCTTTACAAAGTGACATCGCCAACTACTGGCCTGGCATGAATAATACAGCGTTTTTAGTCATTTTCAAACGGATCCATATGAACTGGGATCATTTTGACAACATTGTCGCCTGTACGCAAAAAAAGCGTTTCCGTTTTTAGTACACTGTTGTTGTGTAAACGTACCCCAAGTCTCTATTCTGCTCTTTCAAATCTCTAAATTCTTCCCTTCCACTATTTAAAATGTACAAAAAGTGTTGCGAAATGAGTAAATGCTAAACCAGAGTAACAAATCCAATTAGAAATGGACCAAAAACAATAATAATGATAAATAAACAACTTTCTGTGAACTACATTACAATTTCACCCCAAGCCAAATGATTTATTTGTTTACGCTGCAGACTCAGTGAAGGTTACACTAAAAATACTCTCTCGGCCCCGGCATGAATGTGGCTCATGACCTCTGGTGCACAAACAAATCAAATCACACGCAACAGTGTCCTTCAGGTACAGTGTTCTTTATTACAAAATGAAGAGTCTGAAAGGCAAATCTGTGTGTGTGAGAGAGAGAGAGAAAAGAGAAAAATGCTCAAAGTCCAGCGTTTAAACCTCCTCATGCTAAGCTAACGGAGTTTTGAGTTAGTCATCTGACTGATGGCATCACAAGACTAATGCTGGAAATGAAAAGCCGCTCAGTACTGACAGCCTAAAGCACATACTGAATACGCGGAATAACTATAAAACAGGATATATGAGCTCAATTAAGTGACGGCTGTAAAAAAAAGAACTTGGGACAAACATGTCCATAATCCAAGTTTTACATCAGCTTCTATTGTATTGAAATATACCATCAAGATTTTACTAACAGCTCAACTGTACCAATCTCATGGAGTTTACACTGATAAGATTTGTATTTCTATTGGTGAGCATACGGTATGTTTCTAAAAATAATATTGTATGTTTCTTTACAATAATAAATGAAAACACATGCAATCAATCCTTAAATATAGAAAACATTTGTTTTATCCACTTTGTTATGGTGAAAAACATATTTTCCCGGTGAAAACTCTAGGAACTGTCCATGTTAACGTGGAATAAAAAAAGAAATCAGTCATAAATGTTTGAGCTTAAGGGGTTTAGCATCAAGGATGCGTCCCTTCGCTGAAAAATATACATAAATACAAAGTCTTGTTGACGTCCTTCTCTGTTCAACTTCGGTTAATATAATCATTAAAAAGAAATAACATTTCCTTCTCATACAACAATTACAGGCAATGAATGTCGCAAACAATAATCACGACCTTGCAAAATAGCATTTTTGGACACGGTATCCATGTCGATTGCACGGGAAGTGACATCATAGACCGTCTCACATTGCGGCATTAGAAATGTAAAAATGTAAGGCTTCAGAGTTTATGCCTTCAGCGTACAGTATAATCCATTCTTTGTACTTTGTACTAAGTAGTTCCCACAAACCTCCTGCACGTTAAAAGTGTTTTTTGTGTGTGTCTTTTTCATACATAAATACTCCTTACAAAACATAGCAAACCAGAGCAAAACAAACAAATGGAAAAAAACAAAAACAAATTGGCACCGATCAATTGTGACAGTGTACTATAAAAATAGTTCCTTCTTTTTCCTGGTGTCTGATTAAAGCAAACACAGGCATGCAAGAGACGAAATCTCATTGTCACAGTATCTGAGACCATGAGGATAAGTACAACCGAATCATCCAGCATCACTATTTTTTTATTTCCTTCTTTTTAGCTCTTTCAAAATGTGCTTCGAACACTTTCTTTAAGTTTACAGTATCATACAAAAAGTGCACTCGGCTAACTGTCGAAAATGATTTGTGTGTTCCGCCGTAAGAGAGACTTGTGCTTTTGTCTTGGCTTTTTACCTGTGTGTGTGTGTGTGGGGGGGTTGTTTCGTTGTGTGTGTGGCTTTAAGCCCTTTTCTCTGTACTCCAAACAAGCTGTTTGACAGCTTGAGGATGTGCGCCGTGACCTTCAACACGCCAGCCGAGGTGTTTGTGTGAATGTCTCTTAGTGCTCTAATGCTCCTTAAATGTCTCTCTCTATATATACTCTATATACCTTACTGTGAGAGTGTGTGCTTGTGTGTGGTTCAGTCCTACTACAGCGAGTCGCTGGTCTCCAGGCCCAGCCTGGTCATGTCGGAGTGAGAAGGATCATTGTCCTCGTCCTCTTCGTCATCTTCATCATCATCATCATCCTCGCTGTGACCTCCCATCATGACTTGCTGCATGGCCAGCGTAGCTCCATCTGATGAGAGCGTCTGTAGTCCGTCCTCACCCACACCGACTGTTACTGTGGTACCTGAGTATGACAACCATATCATTCAAATATATACCGTGTATTCATACAAACAAAAACTCAAATGTGCTGCGTAACACGAGAATGAACCTCATTGGTTCTTGCTGAAGCTCAAACGTGCTGCGTAACACGAGAATGAACCTCATTGGTTCTTGCTGAAGCTCAAACGTGCTGCGTAACACGAGAATGAACCTCATTGGTTCTCAAACATCAAGCGAACATGATCTTCCGTTAACCACAACTGATGTGTGTTGATAAATGTTTATATGTGAATAAAAGCCTAAATTCAATCTGTTTATCATATAAAGTGATTGGAGTCTCTTTAGGGGTTATTTTGGACTAAACCGCTCGATTCATATGGATTAGTTTTACGACTAACTTGGACTAGTTTAAAGCGGCAAAGTGGTAGTTGCGTAGCTGTTCATGGAGGGACAGAAATCTCTCAGATTCCATCAATATATCTTTATTTGTGTTCTGAAGATGAATGACATGAGTGTAAGTAAATTATGACAGCATTTCTATTTTTTAGTGAATTAACCCTTTAACGGTGTGAGTTGTGCAAAGGAAATCACCCCTCTTACAACTTAAAATGTACCCCTGCGCCCTCAAACTAACTAATACTTTTAATCTATGATGTCTAAAGCGCCGTACCGTCTTCCATGGTGACCTGTTGCTGGTTCACAGAGGAGGCGAGGGAGTTGGGCCAGAAGCGTTGTAGGGGTCGCGTCTGGGGCGTCTTCTTTTTGCTCTTGGGTGTGTCTGAGGAGCTGGCGTCCAGCATCGGCTGAAGGATCCGTCGTCGAGCGTTAATAAACCTGGAGACATTGAGCCAATCAGAGGAGATCCAGATGACCACCCCGACCCTATGTATAAAGTGTGATAACTCACCAGTTGTTAACCTGCAGCAGTGTGAGGTTGGTCTGCAGGGCAATCTGTTTCTTCTCATCTTCTGTAGGATACGGGTGCTGGGAGGGACAGAAATAAAATAGTCTTACACCTTCTCTCTATTGGATAGTGTCTGTATTTTTACACTCTTAATATGTTAACTTTCTCTTTCTCCACTTCATCTGAACAATGTCTCTCTGTGGGCCGCCCATCTAAACAGAAGCCTGACAGAAAAGCTGCCCGCCAGGCTCTTCAGTGATCAGTGCAGCGTCTCCAGAAGCTCAGTCATATGAGCAGCTGACATTTGTGAGAGTGTGAATGTACGTGTGTGTCTGCTTCACGAGCCAGTCATCCACACCTACCGGCTCACTTAATTCATCTATACATTTAAAAAAAAAAGCTCACTGCAGTTCTTACGAACAAAATCAACTTCGAGCAGTCAGAATGTTTTTTTTTCTCAGCTTGAGTAGCTGAAGTTTTCATTATATATAAGCAGATTCAGTGAAAAGCACAACAATAAAACATTTTTTCAACAATATTAACAAATTAAGTTATTACATTAAAATAATTCAAAATAGGACATAGGACATTTTCATAGTGTTTAGTGCTGCACGAGTCTGGATAAATTGAGAATCACGATTTTCTTGTTTAGAATATAGATTCTCTCACAATTCTGAATAAACAACTAAACAAAACAGTCTATCAAAAAATATTGAATTAATTATTTAAAACGGTTTGAATGAATGATTCAATGACTCGCTCATAAAGACTTCACTTGTTTCATTACTGGATGAATCTGCGTTTTTGAGCCAATCTCTTGAAAGAATAATACAATGACAAATATATTTTTAACGGTCACTTGTTGCCACCTACTGGTTCTAACGATGGTAATAAACGATCTTTATTAAAGTGTCAAGTTACTTTCAAATGGTGATTTACTCTATTTTGATCGCTGTCATAGGCATCAGTGTTTATATCTGAATTATAAACTTTTATCCCAGTACCGTAATACAGAAATAATTATACTGTGTGGTTAAAAAGACTGTTTGTGAAGCGGTTTTATACAACGGGTCTTTCTGGATCAGTGGCAGTAAGTACCAAGGCAGATTTGAATGTTCCGCTGTGAACATACTTGTCATTTAGGAATATGTTTGCATGGGTGTTTTAATCGAGATTGCGGCCTTTCAACGATTAATCATTCAGCTCTAATAGTGTTTAATATACACTAGCGTTCTAAGGTTTAGGGTCAGGCACTTGATTTTACTGCTTGATCAGATTGTGACTAATTGTCTTGATACTGCAGGGTTTTTTAAAAAAAAAAGAAGAGGATTTGATGACTGTGTGAATAGTGAAAAATCATCTGTGATCGATCACTCTTTCAATGAATAGGCTATTAGACTGGCCCAACACTATACAACTGTGAAGGACAGAGAATCTGACTTACACCGATGTGCTGGAAGAGCCAAGAGCGCATGACATTGGTGGCGTGTTTGGGCAGGATGCCTCTCTTGGCCTTAGACGAGCTGTCCTCCTGACTGAAAAAGCTCAGATCCTGGTTCAGCTGCAACTGAAGCTGTGGGTAAATGAGCTGTCAAGAGTGTGTGTGCATGTGTGCTAATGCCATCCATAACGTAACAGATTATGAAGCTGTGCTGCTAAATAGTTGGATCAGCACATCTTGAGCCAATCAAAGTAACTCTAAATACTGGAATAAACTGCATGTCATGAGTGTGTTTGGTGACGATCCCTCACCTGTGAGTTCTGGATGCGTATTGTTCCAGGAGACAGAGTCTGTGTGACCACCTGTCCCTGTGGAGTAACAACTGTAACGGGCTGGTATACTGTACCACCTGGACAGAACAAACACACGCTCACAGAGTCAATATACCACGACAGAAAACAGACTTAGAAAGAAATCAAGAATTTTTTTTTTTGAATAAAACATTGAAGTAATTAAATTACATTACATTAGCATTCAAAGGTTTAGGCTCAGTAAGAATAGTTGGTTACACTTTATTTTAAGGTTTCCGTGTTACAGTGTAATTATACATTTAAGTACTGAGTAATAATAATTAACTACATGTACTTGTTATAGGGTTAGATTAAGGCATGGTTTAGGGTTAGTCGCATGTAATTATGCATAATTTATAGTAATTACTATAGTAACTACTGTGCATAGTGCACTGTAAAATAAAGTTCCCAAATTGTTTTTTTTCTGAAATAAACAAATTATTTTATTCAACAAGGACATAGGCTATTTAAATTTATAAAAAGTGGTAGTAAAAATCCATTTATTACAAAAAATTATTCATTAAAATAATCCTGAAAAAAAGGTTCATGATTTCCACAAAAATATTAAGCAGCACAACTGTTTTCAACATTGATAATAATAAGAAATGTCTTGAGCAGCAAATCAGCATAACAGAATGATTTCTGAAGGATCATGAGACACTGAAGACTGGAGTAATAGATTGCAACAGTCTGGTTCCGGTAGTAAAAAAAACCCATTCATTTTCAAGCTTGTTAATCGATGGTATTTGCTTCCGTTGAAGCCGTTAGCCAGCATTATATCAACTTGGTCTTAAAATAATCGTGTTTAACGGTGAAATTTGTGGTGAAACGCTACATTACCCATATCCTGCACAGAAAATCCCACTAATCAGAGTTGAAACAAGCAAAAAGCTCTTTAGCTCCGCCCACTACCATGAAGCACTACGAATGACGACTGTCTCTGTTTGATTATGCTGTTTGCAATGCTTTATGGGATTGTAGTTCTTTCCATCACTAAAGCCTTTAAGTACACTGTCTTGTACCTTTGTATTTTTGTCCGATTTTCAAATACTTTTTTGTTTCAAAGTATTTAATGTTATGATTCACCTCGTAGCTGATTGGCTTTGTTCATGGCTTATAACGCTTTAAAGGTACATTGTGTAGGAATTTCTCCCATCTAGCGGTGAAATTGTATTTTGCATTCAAACGAATAGTGCTCTCTAGCGCCTCTCTTTTTCAAATGCGTGTTGCAACTACGGTAGCCGTTATGTACCAAGAAGCTATGACAGCCCTATGAATAGCCCTTCGTCGAGTTTAACTATACATGTTCTACTGTTATGCTTCCTATATAATGAATTACACAACCAAGCAATGAAAAAAAGATTGTAATTTAGACCGTAACATCGACTTACCTGTCAAGAAGAAAGCAGGCAACTTTCAAAGTCTTTCTCCTTCATTAGCTCTTTCCACCTGGGTAAAGCTATCCCGTTATTTACCCTCGTTTTGAATTCGCCGGTCACGTTTCCTTTTAAATTCAATTTTGGCATTTCTCCTGTGGCTCGGCATAAGTATGATCCTGAATTATTAAGTACCGTGCAGTGCAGCCTTCCAAATTTACCGGGGCAGTGACACGCATTACGCCTCTCTCCTTGTCAGTTTCTGCTGGTTTCAGTCTCTGGCTTCTGGACGAAAACGTGTTGTGGAAACGCATTAAGGTAGCCTAGTGCTTTTTGTCTCCCTCTGCTATTATAGTTTTTCAAGATGGCGGAACGACATGAAAGCTGTCCCATGTAAATAAAGATAAGAAATTATGCCCATACGAGGATAAGTCAGATCATTAGGAGAGGTAATTGCACACGATTGAATAAAGATATTGATTTTAGCTAATAAAATACTTTTAAAAAACTACACAGTGTACCTTTAATGAAGATTCTTTTTTTTATGCTATGGGAGAAATTAATGGAAAAAATACTTCCGGAACCAGTGCTGCTATGGTTGCTGAAAATTCAGCTTTGCCATCACACTATATTACTTCCTCTACCCCAATACAAGAGAGTGGCAACATATCCATTACATTTAAGCTATTAGTTGCATAAATATTCATCATTAAAGTGAACATAAACGCTGTTTGCAACCTGTTTTACTTCCATAATGTAATGGGATATTCAGTGCGTAAAAATGATGGCATGGCAAATGTGAGACGTAGGAAGAAATCAGACTAAGAAACAGACTAAGAAAGAAACACGGAAGAGTAAAACAATCCACAAACCTGTTACAACCTGTGTGGGGTTTACAGTTGTGACGGTAACGTTGCCCTGTTGTAAAGCCGACGCTGGTACTACAATACCTTGTGAACTCATGGCTCCAGTGAACGAGCTCAGCGGCTGCGAGGAGAACATGTGCACAGCGGTTATTTTCTGAGCGAAGACGGAGACAGATTTCTACAGTGTCCCTGAATGTACCTGCGTCTGTGTTGGCGAGTAGGGACTTCCTGGCTCTCCGCTGAGAAGAGTCTCGCTGTTCATCTTGGTCTTGAGGCAGGCGATGTAGCGGCTGCAGAAATCTTTACACAGGTCATTTACCTTCTCCAGCTCCAGCAGGTGAATCCGTAACACCTGGATGGCCTTCACCATCTGAGCCCAGTGAAAACGTACAGTACATTTGACAAGCGTTCAGATAATGACTCTATTTTCATTTCCTCACCAGTCATGTATCCCGATGGACTCTAATGAGTGTGAGAAAATGATTCACTCGGCACAAATATTTATAATAATGGTTTCATTAAGCCAGTAATTATTTTAATGTTATGGTAGAAATTAAAATTGTATACCATTTTGTCAAAATAAAAAAGCACTAAAAACTAAAGCCTGTCCTTTTAAATGCTACAAGTGAATTTAGACTTCACATCATTATACTGTACAGAATGAAAATTTTAAATTCATTTGTGAGATTTAAGTGTTATTAAATTCACAATGTTTTGAAATATTAACTTAAAGTGAGTGTTAGTTGACGGCAAAAGAAATCAATATGTTTATATCGATAAATAAACAAAATGATTAATATTGCCCAATAACTGATATACCATGCATCCCTAAATATACACTAACATTCAAAAGTTATGGGTCAGTATGTTTCATTAAATAAATTAATACTTTTATTCAGCAAGGATGCATTGAATTGATCAAAAGTGACAGTAAATTTCATATGAATGCTGTCCTTTTGAATTTTCCATTCATCGAAGAATAGTGTAATGGTTTCCACAGAAATATTAAGCAGCACAACCGTTTTCAACTGATAATAATATGAAATGTTTCTTGAGCAACAAATCAGCATACCAGAATTATTTCTGAAGGATCATGTGACACTAAAGACTGGATTAATGATGCTGAAAATTCAGCTCTGACATCACAGGACTGAATTAGATTTTATAATATATCTAAATAAACAGTTATATTACAATGAAATAAAACTGATACACAATATTACTGATGTTACTTGTATTTGTAATTTAAAAAAAAAATCTTGCCAGCCTTGGTGAGCATCAGAGACTTCTTTCAAAACCATCTTACTGACCCCGAACTTTTGAACGGTAGTGTAAATATTTTAAAAACCCGCTTAAATAATTGATCAGAACTACAGTTTAATGGCAAAGTGCTTCTTACCAGATTGTCCAAATCGGGGTCCTCGCTGAAGAACGCCTTGCCTTCTTTCTCCTGGTTTCGCACGAAGTTCTCGATATCCACATCGAAACTGGCCGAGGTCACGCACTCCGAGCTCTGAGTGGATTGCTCGCATTTCTCAAAGAGCAGTGCCAACAGGGGGAACAAGGGGTGTCTGACAGTCAACAAACACATCGCTGTTTTAAACACAAATACATATCCAAGAACACTTTTTTTTTTTAACATGCCACAAGAAAAACAGGAAGTTACCTGTAAATGGCCGTCTTGTAGACCTCCATAGGGGACTGTGGCTCAGACGGCGCTGAGCTGCTCTCCTCTTCCTCTCTCTCCTCCTCCTCTTCCTCTTCTTCTTCCTCCAACCTCTCCTCCACTTGTCCCGCCGCCTGTTCTCCCACTTGCATCTGCATGGGACAGAGTGGGGGGTTTGGATAGAGAATGAATGTGTGAGGTATGTGGAAGTTAGCAATGTCAGCTGGCATGTCTGCGGGCGGTAACGTCCGTGTGTGGGCTCAGGCTTCTCTGAGGAACACAGTCTCTCTGTCACAGAGCACAGAGCAGACCCCAGAGCCGACGAGACCCTGAGGGGTCGACATGGGGTTTCAAATCACGTAAGGAAAACTCGCTTTTAACAAAGGCGCTTCTCTCTCAAATCTCAGACTACTCTATCTTTGCCTGTCAAATTTAGAAAGGTTTCACAGATTTAACAGAATGGTTTTTCACATTAGTTTCAGGCCGTTTAGCAGAAAAAGAGAGGAAATAGAAAACTACCTTGAGTGACTGTTTGACTTAACATGCAAGATATCCAGATCAGGGTCAATTATAGGTAACTAAACGCATAAACATTTCTGTTACTTGAAATAAAATAAAAGTTAACTGAAATAAAGTGAAATATAAAAGAAAATATTTTATTGAACTATTTGTCAAGGCAACATTTCTCATTTTTATTTAGTTTAACTTGATGTACTAAAGTAACTTATATATATAAACTATTTAAAATTACAAAAATAACTAAAATTAAAAATATTAATTTGGAAAATATTAATAAAAACTAGAATCTCAATGATACTAAAACAACACTGATCCAGATATCTTGGATAATTATAATGCAATAATCCATTCATATATTACAATTATAATATATTATACACAGTGTTGGTTTCTTTTCTCATTTGTACAGTTTTTTTTCTTCATACATCATAGTTGGACAGGCCCACATGATTGAGTGCATGTGATGGAGAGCAACAATAGTGTTGATTGAAAAGGGGGAGATGTTAAAAATATTTCACGACTGCTGGAAAATCTCGGGTTAGTCTCGAGTCTCTCTATCTCTCCATCCGATACCGCAGAGGTCAGACTTCCCAGAATTCACAAGACATCAATCTCAGAGTGTGAGATGTTAAACTTGCATGTTTACCAAACACTTATTGATTTTTTTTATTGCAATTGAAAGATGGTTATCACTTTATTTAAAGGAATAGTAAAGGAATGAATGATCCCATAATTTACCCACCCTCAAGCCATTCTAGGTGTATATGACTTTCCTCTTTCAGCAGAACACAATCAGAGTTATATAATAATATCCTGGCTCTTCCAAGCTTTGTAATGGCATTGAATAGTGCCTGTGTTATTGAAGCTCAAAAAAGTGCATCCATCCATCATAAAAGTAATCCATACGACTCCAGTGGGTTAATAAATGCCTTCTGAAGCGAAGTTATGTTTTTTTTTTAAAGAAAAATATCCATATTTATAACTTTATAAACTATAATCACTGGCTTCCAGAAACGTCCGTATGCACGTTCACGAGAGTCGAGTTCCGGCGGAATGGCGACCTTTGACCCGACATATGATGAAGAGTAGCGTAAGCTCAGGTGAGAATTAACACCTTTAGCGAAAACCATGTAACTCTCTCATGAACGTGCATAGCTGGATGCCAGTGATTATAGTTTATAAAGTCATAAATATGAATATTTTTTTTATATAAAGACCCATCACTTCTCTTCAGAAGACATTTATTAACCCACTGGAGTCGTGTGGATTACTTTTTTGATGGATGGATGGGCTTTTTGGAGCTTCAAAAAATCGAGCACTTTTCAATGCCATTACAAAGCTGGTAAAAGCCAGGATATTATTTAATATAACTCTGATTGTGTTCGGCTGAAAGAAGAAAGTCATATACACCTAGGATGGCTTCAGGGTGAGTCAATTATGATAATTTTCATTTTTGGGTGAACTATTCCTTTTAAAGGTCAATTAAACACATTCACACAAAACAAAAACAGTGTTCCATTGGCTGTGTAAGGAGCAGCTCTTTGGCAACACAAACCTGTTCAGCCTCTTGGTAATCCTCCATGGACACCGATGGGGATGTCATCATAGTTACAGTTGCCGTGGACAATGCTTGGGCATTCTATAAAGCTGATCTTCAGCACCACTAAACTGCCACAACACAGAGAAACATTTATGTGGAGGAACTACCAAACAGCATTAAAACCTGCCACTCTTTACTGTGTAGTGGAAAATTAGTAATATAATTATAAGCATCGAATATGATCTTATCTGTAGGTGTATAACACATAATTGTATTAATTTTATAAAACTTTTGCATTTCATTTTTTGCATTAGGGCCATATAGTGTTTTACTGATTGATATTTATGTTATATACATAAATATATAAATATTGGCCAGGCCAAGTAAAAAATATTTAAAGCTACATTATCATTTTAAACGCTTAAAATGACTTAAGACAAAAAACAATGGTTTTACTATTAGCCTTAACTAACTGAACAATTAGTATTTTGTTATCAAATGTTTAAATTATTAGCCTATAGTAAAAAGCGTTTTTAAATAATTATCTTAATTTCAACTCATTTTGCACATTGTGTATGTGTGTCTTTTAAAAAAAATGTTTTATTGTGTGTGTGTCTATATAGGCTATGTAAGCAATAAGGTACGAGAGGCTGTGCTGTACGTTATCGTGAATAAATCACGGGTGAAGGGCTTCGCGTCGTGCCTGCAACCCCTTCAGCCGTGACTTAACGTTATTCACGATACAGCACTTGCCTCGAGTACCTTATTGCTTTTATAAAACGGTTAGGCTACCACACAATACAACTATTAAAGCCGGAAAATATGCAAGTTATTTATGCAACTTTCATTAAGTAAAATCACTAAAAGCCTTCATTCCGCTGGAAAAAATAGTCCCTGACCGTAAACAGCAACAGAAGTTGCATACATTATTTCGCCAATAGATGGCGACAAAGACTGTCTTTATGAGTGAGTCAGTCAGTAGAGAAGACTTTTACATTGAAAGGACTCAAACTTGTGATCACGGAGAAGCAAGACGCAACTGACAGATGACGGGCACGGGAAAACCCCTTAACTGTTAAAACAGGACAATATATCGCAGCGGACATTCAAACGTATTTTTTTAATTATAAATATATAGGACTGACCTGATGGAGAATGCTATCTAAGTTACTGTAAATGCAGGTAACGTTAACGTTACACTCGCTCACTCGATCTCTCACAATACTCTTAATAGCTTCAATGAACAATATCGAGATCAAATATGTGTTTAGGTTGCTAAGAGTGGTTGCTAGGGTTATTGTGTAGTGATACAGAACAGTTACGTGAAGCGGTCATAGCCGTGTTTTATCGTGAATTAAAACACAGCTATTGACCAATCAGAATCAAGGATTGGAACTAACCGTTTTATACATATGTATATATGCGTGCGTGTGTGTGTGTGTGTGGTCTGTGTAGTGTGTACAGTGTACACAAATATATATTATATCTATATATATAGGCTACACAAACTTTGATGTTAGGTGCGATTAATCAATTTGACAACAATAATATATAATAGACCGTTAAAACCGACAGTTTTATATTGCATTTTATTGCAATAAAAAGTTTATGCGCTGCATAAAACATAATGTATTGTTTTATTTATAGAATAACATTCATCTGCTTCAAAACAAACGTATGCTAAATTTGATAAACATTGCAGTGGTCTTTGCGATCAGACGAGTACAAATTCGAGATATAAATAGTCTCATCGTTAAATGTATCTGCCCTGCAATAAGACTTCAATGAGTGATTCACTTTAAACTGAACTGAGAATGTCTACATTTCAAAACATCATCGATTCTCGTATAACGTTCGGGGGATATTAATTTCTCGTAATGCGGTCTTATATATCTTCGTCTTTTTCTTCAGCCACATTATGACTGTATCTCATTCTCTCTATTACTGTAGACGCCATGTTTGTACTGAGCCTCTGTTCAGGTTCAAACCCATTGCCTATATGTTAATATCTAGTGTTTTATTCGAAGCGCTTTATTCATCCATAAGAACCGCTGGCGCAAGCAATGTGCAATTATAGTACGTAACCTACGTCATAACGAAAAACATCAGCCTTCTTGAGTTTTCGCTGACTTAAAAAAATTATCGTCGCTGTCTCTTTAAATATAATAAAAAGCCTGCCCATAATCGCCTATCAATCAATCTAAGGGACATCGGGCTATCCCTCCCCACCAGTACAGCCGCCATTCGCACTTCTACAAAAGATCATAAAAAAAAAAGCTGGGCCTTGACTGTGTCTCGAGCCAGAAATTCTCCCCCGAAACCGCCGTACAAACATCTGATTTCAGGCTCAAACCATCCTGACCGCGCGCCTCCCGCGGAAGCTCGATCTTATGTGCCGAGTGCATTTTTAGTGTGCGGCCCAGATCGCCTGATTGATAGGGAGTCGGAAAAGAAGATTTTGAGTGACAGCTTACCTTAGTGCCAATCTTCGTCACAATGACAAGCGGCTGCAGCAATCGGGACCCGCAGTTCTTCCATGTCGTCACAGCGTAACGGCACGCAGGCAACTTCGCTCATGAATATTAATGAGGTGGGAGGAGACATTAACGGTTTAGGGAAAAGTGCTCGCCCCCTGGAGACTTCTGTGGGGACAATGTAACATTGCAGGCTATATTATAAAATATAGATTTTGCTCGGTGCTTGGTCATTTTAAATGAAGCACAGTCTGAAAATGTCACAGATCAAACAACTTTATTCATTTTGTCGTTTCTTTTGTTGTTGTTGTTTTTTAGTACAGTTCTGTAACAGCAAATAAGTTGCCTATTTATGTCATTCACATACTAGTGCCTTTTAAAATATATCATGAATGATATATTTCTATGGCAATGCCATGCTGTGCTTTTCATTTTGAGTTGCTTTCATCCAGTACAGACTCTGGGAGAAAAAAAAAAAAGATTTAAAAACAGTGTCTGGGATCATCTGATCTTTAATATTCATTGTAAATACACAAAGGCAAAAATATACCCACCAGAGAACTTAAATTCTGGGAACTTGCTTAAGTCTCCACCCCCATAGAGTCTCTGGAGTTTGGTTAGTTCTTCATTGAAAACTTTCTCATATTCTGGTCCAGCATCTACAAGGCCACCAGAGGCTCTGTACGGGCAACACAAACCAGGTTAAATGTGGAAAATGAGTTATTCAAAATAAATATGTGAAAAGTTTGATATTATATATATATATCCTATGGAATGAACGGATTGTTTTTATGTTATTTGATTCATGGGACATTTTTCATACTGGCTCTTTGTGGAGTATTCCCGTATCTTGTCGATAAAGAGTCTCTTTACTGGATCAAGCCGTGCTGCAGATGAGAGAGAAATCACTGTTATTTGTTTCTCATGAACATCCAATAATTCCAAAATACCAATTTTAGCCAGAATGCTTTAACCACATGTGCTTTCTGTCTTTGACGATACATTTAAAATGACTGCATTTTATGTTTAAATAAAAATATTCATACCTACTATTACATTTGTATCACAATAAAAGCATTTGCATTATGAAACACAAACTGGCAAAAAGAAAAAAGATGCATAATAATAAATGTTGTTTAGAGACAGATCAGTCCACCCTCTTGTGGTAAAGATCAGAATAGCTCAAAAGAAAATAAAAGCACATTAAATACAAAAATAAAAGATTTGAAGCTGTGTTGCACATAAAATCTGAAAGGCAAAGTGTTGCGAGTAAATTTATTTCAACAATGAATTGCATAAAATTATGTATTTATAAAAAAGCTTGAGAATCTTAACTTTATGATAATATAGCATTTGCTCAAATTTGGAGTGCTTTCCCACGAATAACTGTCCACCGAAAATGGTGAGGTTGCTTAAAAATACAACAAAATATTCCCTTTTTGTGTGGAAACCATGGCATTGAATGCAGGAAGGATGACATACCCTCAGGCAACTCTTCAAATGTTTCTTTCAGCACCTCTTCCTCTAAAACATCAGTGTGTGCTGGAATTGGGTCATTCAGATTGATGGAGCTTTGAGCATCACCAGACTTTACTGACTTCTTACACAGAGAGGCAGATATGGTCTCAACAACAGGAAGATCCCCAGTGGATTTAAATAAAGAGACTCCTGGGATGATGGGGTCCGAGACTGGAACGGCTTCTCCGTGACAAACTTCTCGGCGGGTTGGAGCTTCACCACAGGCGACTGGAAATGAGCCAACTGCCAGATTGATGATCTCTTGGCTAGAAGGTGTTTTGTCTGCATTGACATTTGAAGACCAACTGGAAGCTATAAAGTCTTGAGGTTGAGTAGATTGAGGTTGTGAAGGGTACTGTGCTTGAGTAATGTTTACAGATGTTGATGCATTGGTCACTGTAACAACCTCTGAATCAGAAAACGACTCTTCTAGAAGATGATCACGCGCAGATGAAACTTCAGGAGTTGCAATAGCTTTGGAGGTCACCATGACTTCAGGCATATTAACTATTTCATCACTAACAACAACTACTTCTGGTGTAGGTTTTTTATGTAAAAATTCCTCAGAAGATGGAATGAGTCCTTTGGTGTTTGTTGAAGACAGCTCAGAAACTCGACGGATATTTGTAGTCATATCTTCTTGAGTTGAAGGCTCTTGTGGAGCATTACTAGCGGGCGACTGCACACCTGAATCAACAGCTTTGGGCGCTGCATCTTTTGCAATTGAAATTTCAGCGTATGACTTATTGTGCAGACCTCCCATGGCCATTTGGTCAACACATTTTGAATATGCAAAATCCACAGCAGAATCTAATAAGGCGGTGGCAGGTGCAGATTCACAGACATATTGAGATTCTGAAGAACCATCCACATTAACTTTAGCCGGAAGGGAACTGGTAGAAGTTTGAACTTTAGCATTGGAAACAATGGTTGCTTTGGTATCACGCTGGTCATTCAATTGATTTGGTGTAGCCGGTTTGGTTGTACTTGTAGCAGCTTTCAACGCAGCAGCAGAGATCACTGATTGTCTCCTTTCTTTGGTATCCTTGGTCTTTTGCTGCAGTAATCTGGCAATATCGATTATAGTTTTTGGTTTCACTTTCTCTAAGGTAAAAATAGCATTGTATTAATGTATATAACAGAAGCAAGAAAAAAAAAAAACTCATATAACTTGATCCCCTGAATTCTGTGCACTAAGCAACTGTGTGATTTTGCCAAGTAAGACATGTTCTTGAACAACAATCCTGTCTGTAAATTTGGTCTTGACCATATCCCTACCCCTACACCTATCCATAACTGGTCCCTGAAATCAGAGGGAAATATAGGTGAATAACGCTGATGTAGAAACACCTAACCCTGGCTGTAGGCCTAAACTTGATATAAACTGGTTGATTGGAATGTTGTTCCAGGATAAAACAAAAATACTGATCCAGTAACATGTTGTATTTGGTAAAATCTTAAATCTTAAAGTCACAATGAAATCAAAATAGATTTTTTTTTGATGGAATATTGCAGCATTAATTCATTATATATTATTTATCGGTGCTATTTAATTTTTTTATGTGCCCTTGTTTTATTTAATCAAAATAACTTCGCCTTACACTTGCAGTGACATCTCTTCTCGTGTCATGCTGATTTTTTAAATAAAGTTTCAGTGAAAGGTTCTTAAAACAACCACATTTTTCTTAGCGTGAAGAACATTTTAACCCTCTGAAGAACCTATTTCCAGTATAAAGATACTTTTGTGCAATGAGAAGGATCCATTGATTTGAAATGAATAAAGTACTGTAAGCCTACTTTTCTTTTTTTTTTTTTAGTTCATCAATATTCCTGAAAAAAACTATAAGTCAAACAAGTGCAATGAACTCATGATAACTTACTTATACTTGTATATCTGACAGGCTTCTTGACGTTATTTGCTTTGGTGCAGAGCGGCGTCAATAGAGGAACTTTCCAACCAGAATCGTCCAACAAAAGGAACTGAATTAAAGACACACAAAGTCATATAATTTGCAGCATAGATTTCTGCAATTTTTATATCAGCTGATATTTTAACATATATTATAAGATATTTGTAGAGATTTGAGCAAACCTGTACAAATTCTTGTATGAGAAGTTTCAGCACTTTCCACAAATTTGAGATTTTTTTTGTTACATTTATACTTATAAAACCAAAAGATAACTTATTTCTGAATACTGAATTATTTACCATGCTGCCAATCAATTAATAATTAAAATATTATTATTATTATTTACAATGGATGACACAGCAGTTAAACATTTTATGGAAAACATTTAATACTTTGCTTCGTTACTGATAAAAAAAAAAAGAAAAAAAAAAAGACTGGGCACAAGATAGGCATCTTTACACGGCTGAGTTGAGGCTGCTCTGTGCCTGCTCACAATTCTGTGTAAAGACACAATGCAGCATAAAAGCCAGAATAAATTATGCCTGCTGTGACCCACCTATAACAATATGCCGTTATTGTTGTGTAAATGCATTTATGCCACCTCTGCAGCATTAAACAGTCTGTGTAAAGACACCTGTCCTTGCCACTTCAGAAGCGCTTCTGTGCCACCTTTGCAGTGTAATTTTGCCAATGCAATGCCATATAGGTTTGGTAAGCGCCTGATCACAATTTTGATACCGTTCAACTTTAGTGACAGTAATGAACATGTACCTTCGAAACACTCAAACGCCGAACTCTCTGGAAGGACATAATTGCGAACATCCCTAAGAAGTCAACACCTCCTTTTATGGCGGAGAGAACACACAGTTACAGAATGAAGACAGGGAACGTGCAATTTGCAAGCAAAATACTCGAGTTTTGTCTTAGAGTATAAACCATTACGAAAAATTCCTCTTGTGTTAACTTAACCCAGTGTTTTTACCCTTTCAGCGCTTTGGTGTTGCTCTCTTTCGACTCTTCGACCGTGTTTTTCAGACACCGCTTGTTTACGTTCATCGGAAATCAGGACATGCCATTCGGATTACAATTGAATTAAGGCTCTCATTTAACAACTGCTGTCCAGACCATACAGGCAGGATTAGTGTTCCATAAGGACAGAAAAGTATACATAAACTTAATCAAGTTGTTGTTTAAATTGTTCTGTGAAGCCAAAAGAAGTTGCGTAATCAGACTGACACGCCCCCACGTGCTGCGCGTGCCAGTACGTAAGTCGCGTGCCACTCATGGTGCCACTGTGAAGTAGTTAACTTTTTTTCTGTTCTTTTCACGAGGAAAAAAATATTCAAACAAAATAGACATTACAATAAAGTAAAATACTTTGATATATGGGAGCTGACTTCAAATTTTTAAAGCAATCCATTGTATTAAAACATGCATGCTCGTTTTGATAGTATAGTAAACACTGCATGCAGCGAAAAAAATACGTGTACCACTACATAATAATTTGGACGACAATACCTTGGTCCAATTGAGTTTTATTTGCAACATTAAGACAACACACTGCTTCTACATTGATAACAATACGCTGTCATCAACATATTTACTTCTCAATTTGTAATATATTATACTCCATTCAAAGTTTTAAACATAGACACATATATTACTGTTCAATCAATGGGACTTCATTAAAAAATAATGAAGCTGAGGGCAAATCTTCTGGTCTAAAATGTACAGTGTGCGTGATAAGAGATGAGGGAAGGTCAGGAGAACAAGAGAAGAGAGGACAGCGGATAAAAGATGTCTGACCACGACCCCTTGCATTGTCTAAAACACACTTCTGGATGAGGTTTGGGAAAGTGACCCAGCAGAAAGCATTCAAAGCACTATAAGTCACTCTTTCTCACATATACGCACATACACACACATAGAAAAACCGAGTGGAATAACTTGCTGGCCCCACAATAACTGTTTTCCTTGATCACTCTGGCATCTCACTAGCACAGCAGTGGAATATTAATGCGTGTATTGCATCTAGACAGGAAAACACACACACACACACACAAATTAAAACAAAACAGATCCCCGTTACAGTCCAAAAGGAAACAGCACTTTTCTCAGGCTCAGTAGTGTGATAATTGAGGGTGAAAATAACCCTCACAAATTCAACATTTCATCCTCTATGTGAAGAGGGCGCATTCTGGAGAACTGAACGTATTTGCAGCAGATATGAGTGATGATTGATCCCTTTGCTCTCTGGTTCATGTAGGATTGTTTCAACTTCATTTCTACATGCTGCAACCTTCCAAAGTTTTAGCACTATATCCCATTTTTTTTTTGCAAATAAACAACAAAAAAGCAAGTATGAACAATTAAAATATGAACTGACATCTCGCATCTTACAGTGTTGATCACTAATGCCTAACAACAGCACAAGAATAAAAATTAAATAAAAAAATCAACATACCCATTAGTAATGCAGTTTCAAACTCAAATACAGTACTATATTTTAAATAGTTTACTTTGTGATGTACCACAATAAAACTAAGAACATCAGGGGAGAACTTAAGAAAATATGAATTATTGCTAAAAATCAAAACTCATGCAGCCACCACATATTTTCACCGGTTATATTAGTCGTTACGTGATATTTCAGAGATATTTGACACGTCCGGTTCTTTTATGAGTATATGTCCCTTGAGACCTGCTATGATATTTCTGCGAGGCCTCTTAGATGTGTCCCATTCTCAAAAACATAAAAATAAATAAAAGTTACATAACAAAAGATACTGAAAAACACACATAACAATTTCCAAAATAGTATTTCCATGGAGCATTCGTGGCTGTATCTTCTCGAGACTTGCTGCAAATTTTCCTGAAGATGCTCACGTTTAATGGACCCTCAAAAACAAACATCTCAAGTGCATTCAGTTGTTGAACTGCCACCAGTATCTTTCAGTAAAAATAGATGGAAAAAAATAAATAAATAAAATAAATGAGTCGGTTGACACTAGAAAGGTTTGCCAACAAAACCTGGTCTTAGTTTTTAGTGTTAATGACTGAAATAATGGAATAAAAGTTGAATAGGGTGAATCTCACAAAAACATTTCCAGCTCGCCCAAAAAAGTGAATTTGTTTAAATAATTTCACTTTTTTTTTTGCATTACAGTTATAAGAATGAGATTTTTATTATGTTAATAAGAGATTTATGAGACTCACCCATAATGAGATTTTCACTGGAATGGCACGTCATTTGTAATAATTCGGTGTATTCTAGAATGAAGACACTACTGTTCCCGGGTCATTCGAGCGTTAAACAACTACTGTATGCTTGACTCTTTAAGACTTACAGCATCCTGAGACATCCTTCACATCATTACAGAACTGAAATTTCTCTACAGTGCATCCTTCATTTTCACTCACACACTCGACTTGTCTTGAAGCGGTACCTAGGACAATAAAAATCCAATCGGGTTGGTTGGATTGATTAAGACTGTTACAGCATTTTGCTTGTGCAAATACACACATTCACACACTGGGATTTATGATGCTGGGTGGAGTGGGATTGTCACATTAGGCTGGTGGGCTTTCACCACGGAGGAGTAGCGGATGTGGAATCTGGGGGTCAAGTGGTCAGGTCATACAACATGGGTCAGGGTTCGTCAAAGAGCTGAAGGTCCAGTCGCACCACAATCTCTCCAGTAGGGACTTCGTGTAAAAGCAGACGCTTGGTGATGGGGCCCTTCGAGCCCTGGTCCTTCTTGATGTCGGCCAGCCGAATCTCTGTCCTGCCCAAGAAATCTAACAAGACAGAAATGGAATGGGGTGAAAGATGTAGAGAGAGAAAGAAAAGAACGTCTTTTTTGTTCACCAAAGCTGAATTTATCAGATCAAATATTGCAGTTTATAAGTTGTCTATTTTAATATATTTCAGTATTACATGATCCTTCAGAAATCGATTTCTGCTGCAACATTCAGATGGTCGGGTCAGAACTTGCCGTAAACAACGTAACATCCTGCCTTGTATCAGCGGTTCAGGCTGCTGCTGGTGTAAAGGATATTTTCTTGGCAGACTTTGGGCCCCTTAGTACCAATTGACCCTTCGCAAAGCCACGCCCGAAAAATCGCCACTGGCCAATCGTGGTTTAGCAACCGTAACTAGGCGCGGGAGGTCTGGCAAGCTTTCGAGCGAGGGAACCATGCCGTAGCGTTGTGTGTATGGATTGTGCAAATCTGATACCCGGTATCCTAAAAGTTTGGATGGGGGGGGGGTTTAGTAGAGTTCACGCGCATAGGTTTAGTTACCTATCATCACGCGCGTAAACTCGACAATCAAGTACTTTGGACTTCGACCGAAAACAGGAACTAAATACAGGTATGTGCGCTTGTTGAATTAACATAATTTTTATGAATATCTTTCACATCTACTGCAGTCAGATTCACCGTGTTCACTCTGAAGGAATCACTCAACATGGCTGGGTACTTGTATGACACATCAAGGATGATAAGAGAAATAAAAGCAGGTTTAAAACTTGCCCCATTCAAGTCAATAGGGTGCACATTTTAAAAATAGGATAACACAGTGTAGGCAACACCGATTTTTGTCGTTGTTCTCTGTATTGACAGCACTCCAAATTTACTAAAAATTGAGCTCAATGTTAAAATTGACCGGAGTTCTCCTTTAAGCTGTTTGATTTATAATTATTAGATTATTTTCAAATTTCACTTACCCTGCTGTGCATGAACATAGCTGTTCCTCAATTTATGTGTTTCCCATTTGAATGGTCAGCGTATGAGGCGGCTGCTGCTTGCGCTGGGACCTAACGTTATAGGCTTTAGCTTCAATTTTGATGAAATTATTCTCTAATCGGTTGCATTTTATGTCGTGGATATATCCCTCGAATGCATACTGCAGTCCCTTTTGTCTTGTTCTCTCAGATATTTCACCTGTTCGCTAAAAATTACTAATTATCTTTATCTCCTTGGGAATGTCTGATACCGGTGCATACAGACGTGCCAGGCCCGAAAGCTTGCCAGGTGTAGCAACAGTAACTAAGGAGGGCAGGGCTTAAAGAAGGGTCAATTAAACATTGTTTAAATACCATAATCTATCCGAGTATTGTTTCTGACCATGTCCATCCCTTTTTAACCATAGTGTAGCATCTTCTGATGGCTACTTCCAGCAGAATCACGCACCATGTCACAAAGCTCAAATCATCTCGAACTGGTTTCTTGAACATGACAATGAGTTCACTAAACTCAAATCGCCTCCAGTCACCAGATCTCAATCAGCACATTGGGGATGTGGCGGAACGGGAGATTCGCATCATGGATGTGCAGCCGAAAATCTGCAGCAAATACATGATGCAATCATGCCAATATGGACCAAAAATGAGGAATGTTTCCAGCGCATTGTTGAATCTATGCAATGAAGAATTAGGGCACTTCTGAAGGCAAAAGTGGGTCCAACCCGGTACTAGCAAGGTGAACCTAATAAATTGGCCAGTGTGTGTATATACATATATATAATTACATGTGAGAGAACAAATGTATAAATAAGCAAGTGCATATATGACCCTGGACCACACAACCAGTCACATGGGTCAATTTTCTTAAATTGAGATTTATACATCATCCGAGAGCTGGATAAATAAGCTTTCCATTGATGTATGGTTTGTTAGGATAGGACAATATTTGGCCGAGATACAACTATTTGAAAATCTGGAATCTGAGGGTGCAAAAAAATCAAAACATTGAGAAAATCGCCTTTAAAGTTGTCCATTTATGTTCGCGATTGTGCTGCATCCACTCACAAAAATAAATGTTTTATATATTTACGGTAAGAAATGTACAAAATATCTTCATGGAACATGATCTTTACTTAATATCCTAATGATTTTTGGCATAAACGAAAAATCTATCATTTTGACACATACAATTATTGTTAGTATAATTAATACCCATATAAGCATTGTTGGCTATTGCCACAAATATACCCGTGCAACTTGTGACTGGTTTTGTGATCCAGGGTCAAGTCAATTTTCAATATACTGACCGTCCGGGGAGAACTGATCCCTCTCGAACACAGTGATACACAACACGTCCTGCTCCAGGTCTTTGATGAAGAACTGACAGTTTGAGTTCCACTTGGGGTTCAGAGTGTCCTGTAGAGTCTTAGTGACGTGACACTGAGAGCCCATCGTCACCTCACAGTACGGGTTACTCTTACCTGCGCACAAAGGACATTTATGATATGCTTATAACTTAGTAAAGCACCTTATAGCATATAGTTTCAATTCTTTACCGTTTGAACGGCAGGGCTTTAGCTCAATGCCTTCAACAATGTTCACCATTAGCCGGCCAATACCAGTGGCCCTCTGAGACCTTACTGCGAACATAATAGTAACACAAAACCAGTGCTTAGCAAACACTCAGAGCATTCATAGCTTTATTAATGCAGTGAGGCGTGTATAAGGTAAGATGTGAGACAGACCCAAGTAGGCCTTTTCTCTTTTCTTCTTCTCTGTTTCGATGAAAAGCTCAGAAGCAGCTTTGATCTTCTGCACCCAAGCCGTCCTGCAGGATGGAACAGAGGAACATTGTCAAAATACGTGTGATTTACAGCATTTATAAGAGCGATTGAGCACATATATTGCAGGATGATGGGTACAGATCTAATTAATTAACAAATAATTAGTAAATACCGCTCGTTGATGCTCTCAGCGCGTATAGTGTAGACTCTGTCTATGTGAGATATGTGGAATATGGGTTCATCTCCTGAAGGATCAGTGGGCAGCTTCACCAGCACCTCATTAAGAAAGATGGGCTGCAGAGGTCAATGAGTCAGGTTAAAGGTCAAATACCAAATATCATTATAAGGGTCAAAAAATGATTGTAAATAAATAAGATCTTTAAGAATGTCTCACCGTTTTGTACATGCGATACTGCAGGTGGGATTTCGCACTGAAGACCTTGTCCGTTCCAGACGAGCCCAGAGGTTTGATGATCTGCGTGAGGAGCAGGAAGTCGTTAAACAGGAAGCCGTAAAGCTCCTTGTTGCTCTTGGCTTTGTAGAGTTTTCCACTGTGTAGAAATTTCCGAGGGCCCAGGCAGTTTGTAACCGAGTTGAACACAAGTTGCTGTAAAGAGAGAGAAACTTTTATTGTAATGAGATTTGACCTAGATTGTCACAAAGACAGCTTGACAAATACACATTATCATTCAACCATATATATATATTATAACCATTTTTTAAACTGGTGTGCAGAACAAAATAAACTCTTTTCAAAATATCGGAAAGCTAAAAAATGATTTTACTAAATGTGAATCATGGACTGTGGACTGTGTTTATGCAGCAAGTTTGTGTTCTGGTACCTCTGACAGCCCCTCACACTGCACATGTGCCTGGATCCACTCCAGCCGGTCGGAGTTCTCTTTCTCACGCACGCCTTCGTTGACCTGCGAGCACAGCTCTTCAGCCTTCTCCAGAGCCAGCCGCAGGTGACTGTGGTCCGGGTGGCTTTCTGGAGTGTTCTCTATAATCTGTGTGTGAAGCGAGAACAAACATAAGACGATGCTCCCAGATACATAATAACCAAATGGGTTGTGATGTAAAAATTATGGAAGCTTGTTTCCGCGATGGAATAAAATAAAGTAATTGCGACTTTTTATCTCTCGCAATTACGAATTTATAACTCAAAATTCAGACTTTATAACTCGCAAAAGCAAGTTTATATCACATTTCTGAAAAATAGTAACAATTGTGGGATATAAACTCACAATTGCGAGAAAAAAGCCAATTGTGGGATATAAACTTGCAATTCTGTTTTTTCTCAAGCAATTCCGAGTTTATATCCCACAATTGGCTTTTTTCTCGCAATTGCAAGTTTATATCACATTTCTGAAAAATAGTCACAATTGTGGGATATAAACTCGCAATTGCGAGAAAAAAGCCAATTGTGGGATATAAACTCGCAATTGTGAGAAAAAAGCCAATTGTGGGATATAAACTCACAATTGCGAGAAAAAAGCCAATTGTGGGATATAAACTCGTAATTCTGGTTTTTCTCAAGCAATTACGAGTTTGTATCCCACAATTGGCTCTTTTCTCACAATTGCGAGTTTATATCCCATAATTCTGTCTTTTTTCTCACAATTACGAGTTTATAATGTAGAAACAAACTCGTAAATGCAAGAAAAAAATTCTGAAATCGTCATGTGCTTTTATAGATGACAGAGTTTTAAATGTGCTGTTGGTTCTTCATATAGTAGATAGGAAATAGTCGATTAACTAGATTGTGAGCGTGTACTTACATTTTTGATTATGAGCGGGTATCGGGTGACTCTCTGCATGGGTTTGAGAAGGAAACTTGACAGAGGCATTCCCTTACAGCGAGGGTCCATCGCCAACCTCTGTAAAACATGCAAACGTGCATAAAAATCCATGCATCATGGCATTTTCTTAAAAATATATATACAATTCTTGTTAAAATTATTTCAAATTAGGTGCATGTACAATTAAAATGTGCAAACAAAAACACAACAAAGAGGGGAAAAAACGCAATTGTCACAACATTTCACTACGGATTAACCGGATGGCTGTTCGCTAGTCTCACCTTAACAAAGTCTTTGAATTCGGGCACCTCGTCTGTTTTCTGCTGAATGAGGGTGGCGCCGTTGAGCTGGCAACTGCAGAAGCGGATGTACGGCTGCATGTGAACAAGCTGAGCGGTTAGGATGTCACCAATCATCTTCACCGGCATGCGCTCACCTGACATCTTCTTCCTCACCCGCAGCGCCCTGGAGAGACAGTTAGATGGGGCATTCTGGGTAAGCCACGTAATGCTCATTATATGGAATTACATCCGTTCTATTCATATAGTTGTCGTAACATCTGTTTAATAAAGCTGTGAAGTGTGAATATTTAATGAATTGACCTGACATGCCACATTACGTGACTGATGCACTGCATTCTGATAAATGACTTTAGAGCAATAAACAAAGAGGGGGTTTAAATCAGGAGTTAATTGCATGGTGACTAATGATGAGGTAAAGGATATCCACTGTATTAACCAACAGGTGGCGTACTTGAGCAGTTTGATGTTGCACATGATCAGCTCTTTCCAGTTGACAAAAATCATGGCCACCTCCTTCTCCGTCAACAATTCTGAGTCCAGCAGGGGCTTCTGGAAGGTCTGAAAGCAAACCATAAATATATATGTAAAAAAAGAAAAGAAATTCTATCCATTAACTACA
Organism: Phoxinus phoxinus; assembly: GCF_949152265.1. Classification (NCBI taxonomy): domain Eukaryota; kingdom Metazoa; phylum Chordata; class Actinopteri; order Cypriniformes; family Leuciscidae; genus Phoxinus; species Phoxinus phoxinus. Next base: position 33,825,513 of record NC_136881.1, read on the forward strand.
TTGCGAACTAGCATAATATGGATAATACACATTCATTAAATGGCATCACCTCAACTATTCCTACTTCCTGGCATGACTTTATACTGAACATCATACAGACAACAACCCTGACTAGGCGGTTGATGTTCGCCAGTCTACAGGCCTTATTAAACTGTGATTTCCTGCGAGTTTTACCTCAGTAACTAGCTGCAGGTCATTGACATAGTTCTCCTCTGTAACAATAAGTTCATGTATGTATCCCTGTCTCTTCCGTTCCACTGGCGTCAGCATGTCAAGCAGGTGGAGGTCGGCACACCCTGTGAAACGCACAGAGGTCATGCAGTCAAATCTCATGCGTAGATTAATACATACACTTTTTTTAATAATTAGTACATTCATTTAGTTACAACAAGCTGATATTACAATCACACTTTATATTAGGAGTTTTTAACTACTATTTACTTATTGTGTGGATGTTGTATTGCAAATGGTGTTTGGTATGCGTAAGGTCAACAGTGTATTTATGGATGAAATTAATAACAGCTGTAATTACATGTAAGTACAATTTAAAAAAACATTTATGTACACAAGTGCATCGTATCAAATGATTAATTTAAATATTAGTACACAGCAGTTAAAGACACTTAATATAAAGTGGGACCGATATTACTTTGGTAAGAATGCTGGAAATAAATGCTGATTTGTTCTTTCAAATTTAATTTTAAGTAAGGAAGAAAGTACGATCATTACCTTTAAATAAAGGGCCCGACATGCTAGTAACACTTATAAAACAAATACCTGGACATGCAACATTGATTTGAGTTGAACTTACTTTATTATGTGAGAAGAAAGACATGGTGGAGTGATACGAGCAGTTATGCATGAACACGCTTGCTCGATTATACAGAAATATTTGACAGCAGAATGCTGCGATCGTCCAATCAGAATCAAATGAAAGCCGTTTAGGAAGGCAAACGAATTGTTTGTTCACTTCTATAGAATATGCATGCAGGTATATTGCTCTAGCCATTCTCATTTGAGCAAGGCTCATGAATTAAATGACAGCATTATGCATTTAATACGTGACAGTCACTTCCTCTGGTAGAAGATTAAAAATAAATAAGCCAGTCTGCAGTTGCCATGGAGTTCTTTAATGGTTACACATCATTTTTTATAAAGGTGGTATGACACTGTCTTTAAAGCTAGGAATTGATGTATATAGTTGAGTTTTTAACTGTACATTCATTTTATTTTTTTGATAAAATGCTTGAATCAAGTACAATGGTTAATGTTTTGGACATTGAGGTGAGATATTCAGAACAAATGCATTTTTTTTGTACACAGTATTGCAAATATCCGATGGGAAAGAAGCAGTTGTGCTTCTGTAGTCCGAGGATGGTTATGTTGACTTAAAATAAAAACAAAAGAAAACCTTGAAACAGATTGATCACGGACATGATGGACAGTCAATCCATCCAGCCAATAATAATAAAGCAGCACACTGTGGAACCAATCGTGAACCACACCAACATGAAATAAACTTGGAAGGAATTTCATGTCTTGTTTCTCAGCACTAAAAATTACAATACTGTTGTGAGGCAGATAAAAAAGAAATGAAATCAGAGTTCATGTGTTGCAAGTACAATATCGTAGGAGTAAAAATTAATGCCATGCTTTTTTTTTCCTACACTGGATGAACAAATGGGCCAAACACTTTTTTTTTTGTTCAAGAAAATTCCAGTCTTTCATGTTGCATTTGTAAACATCTATTTATTCATAAGCATTTGTAATTAGAAGGGTATTAAGCTTATATTCAGTATGTTATTCTCTTTCCGTAATGCAATTTAGGGTTTCAGTCAAAGCATGACAATTAAATTTCACAAAATTTGGACTTTCTAAATGCTCTCTACTCACTACTTGTACTTTCATTTTTATGTTTTCCAGTAAAAAGGACGGTGTACATACTGCAGTGGATTTTTTTAAAACACTATGCATAACTGTTTTTGATCATTATAAAAATAGTGAGCTGTTGTATCAAGAACAACTTCAAATCTAGTGTTCTCAAATCAACAACATTTCAAAAATAATTGCAAGTTCAATCAACATGACAGAATGATGACAGCAAAACGATTGAGGATACAAAACAAAAGCATTCATCCATCTATATGGGAAATACAATTGTACAAGCAATGAACCCCCAGAAAACCCAATCATGTGAGGGAACCCTTCACGAGCACGTCCCTTACAGCAACATTTTATCCTGTACATGTACGCACTTTGTCTATCACTGTACCATTAACCTTAAGTGGCAGTTGTGCAGTTTTTTGGTTTGCAACACCAATTCTCAACCCCGTCACAGACACAACGAAACAATCAAAATGAAAAACAAACAAAACCAAAACAAAGAACAAAACAAGAGACTAGCAAGCACACAAACACAAATAAATCCATCCACTGTTTTGGTATGAACATGTAACAAACAATGACACAGAGAGGCATGTGACAGGACCGGATGAACGGAGACGTCCATCTTGTCCGTCAAATTGACTGACAGCACCTGTGTGTATTGGAAGGGGTGAGGGGGGGAGGGGTTGTTCTGACACACAATAGTATTCTACATGAAGTCCACACATATCCGACCATTTGGGGACATGGTAAAATACTTGGTTTCACTTTTTAGACACATTTTGGCAACCAAAAAGAATGACATCATGATATTTCAATTGGTCGGATATGCTGTACACATCGCCATGTCTCAATTCCACATATTAGAGCCTTGATGAGTTGGCAATGACACTAAAAAGCACGTCAAGTTATGACACGTTTGATACTGCACCCCTTACGTCATGACTCATGAATAGTGGGTCATTCTGTGGTGCTATGGTCCATTGAGAAACCATGGGGGCGGGGCTTGGTGGAGCGAAAAGCGTGCATTAGTTGGATGAAGCGGTGGAACTTAACACTGAATGGAACCATTTTGATTGGTTGCTTCAAAACAGCTTTTTTAACCTACAGGCTTTGGGGCGAGATCACAGAAAGCCACAAAAGGACCCACTATCCAGCACTTTCATTTGATTAGTGTTTCAATTCATTGTACAAATTCAGTGTGAATGATTAATTTCATGAATTTGTAAAAGAAAAAAGGAAAGAGATCCTTTAAAATATTAGGCATTCTTGTTTATTTAATTGCTTTAATGCGGAGGATTGCTGGCTGGCAATTTTGGCGAGCGTCTACGGTTCTGAATATTGAGGTTAACGACTGCTCTCTGTAGTATTCGTCTCTTCTGGCCACAAAGCCAGCTGTGGGGGGGCAGTCACATGATCAATGTTCCATCTCCCATCATCCCGCTGGACACAGTTTAAGGGATAGTGGGTCGCTTTGAGGACTTTCAAGGCTGAGTGGGATATGGGCAACATAAGAGTCCTAGAAAGAGGAAAACACAGCACATAAGCCAAAAAAAAGAAAAAAAAATCTAAATAAAAAGGAAAGAAAAGAAAAACCACAAT